>NC_041390.1:152427482-152579605 GCF_002162155.2 Triticum dicoccoides
TATAAGAACATAGGTACGTGCCAAATATTTTAGAACATCACTTTGTACCTCAAGTCAACCGCATTTTGATCACCAAGAATTAAGAACTACTATATATGTATGCTCAAAATGAATTGGTGACAACATCATAAAGTTTCATCTTGTTCATCACACTAATGAACTTTAGTTTGCCATTTCTTAAGCTTGGAAATGTTCGGAGACAATAGTACCAAGAATCTAAGGGTAAGCATAACATGTATGCTAAGTAACTATAATAAAAAAACCATGAATGATGAGTGTACCTAACTAAGCAACTGTCAAACTTTTAGTGGAAGACATACATATAGCTACAAAGTTGGAGACGTGTAATTCAGCTCAATTTCAGAAGTGCAGCCAAGTAAAAAGCATTTGGCACCGACATGGTGCAAATATTACAAATTAGAAATGACAAAGAGAGCTATCAAATAGGAACGCTTCTATGTCATGGTCCATTGCATACGAAAAACGGAAGTAGCTTCAGAAACTTACCGAGTTTAAAACAGTAATACTGTGCTTTGCTAGTTTCGGCTGCTTGTATTTTGAAAAAAAATTGTCAGCACAACACATAAGTTTGCTTCCTGTTCCGCCATCCTATATAAATCCAAAAACAGAAGGTGTTACAAAAATGACATATACTTTAGTTTATAACATAGAAAATTAAAGAACGAAAGAAGTGCACTTGCAAAAAAAGGCAATGCTCTATTATCAGCAATGGACTAACCATGTTCCCTTCTCTCTCTAGATATATTACCTAGAAAATGGTGTCGGATAGTTTGAAATGGAGTGGGGTACACATTATCAACAATTATGTCACATATATATATACAACAAAACTGCACTGCAGTTGTACACAAAAATCAAATGTAATCTTTCTATTTATATTTGAGCTATGCAGTGTTGTCCCGTCAGGTTTAGAATCTCATGAAGTTGTGATTTTAATGGTGAGCTAAATATCTAAGTCCAGAAACACAATTAATATATCCATATTTATAAGATAAACTATTCACAGCAAGAAAATGTATGACAAAAATTTTAAGAACCAAAAAGAGACATATCAGGTATTCCTTGTTACCGCATTCGTCATTATCTCAATGCCCTACTGATTAGAGAATTAGCAAAATGAAAATAATGTCTCAACATCCCTTTTCTAAATTTTCAAGAAGAAAAATCGATGTCCTCACCTGACTTGATTCCAGCGAGCTTGTTCAAGGCTGGCACTGTCTGCAATACCACGTAGGTGACACACCTGTGCTAGCTACTGCTTCACCGCCACTTCACATTCCACATGTTTCTTGGCAATAAACCTGCAGAGGATGAATGCAGCAAGGCTTGATGCATATGTTTCTTGGCAATAAGGCTTGATGCATATGTATCACATTTAGAGTAGACCGCATGTAATTGTAAACAAAAGATATAGTAGAAGGGAGCATCAGAATTAATACAATACTAATTTATCCTACAACGTCGGCCATTCCAAATCATGCATATATTCTATTCAATCTTATAGACCACAAAGAAGAATAGACCTGCAGAGGATGATTGCAGCGCTTGCCTCCTTCCTTGTTGTAGCTGACATGCCATCCTCGGACCTCGTTACAGGAGCAATAGAGCAACTCGGCTTCTGACGTGCATGCAACCTTAAGCTCGGGTGGCAGGGCATAGAAGCCATCCAAAAGCGTGGGAGGCTGTGTAGGATTCACCTAAGAATTGGGTTTGATTCCCTACATCACCATCTATCTTGTTGATGTGAGCCTCAGCGCCTCGAGTGTCCTTTGCAGCAGTGACAGTAGATCATGAATACGACCATGGACCTGTGATGTCTACTACACAACCTTCTTCTTGTAGATGTTGTTGGGCCTCCAAGTGCAGAGGTTTGTAGGACAGTAGCAAATTTTCCTCAAGTGGATGACCTAAGGTTTATCAATCCGTGGGAGGCATAGGATGAAGACGGTCTCTCTCAAGCAACACTGCAACAAAATAACAAAGAGTCTCTTGTGTCCCCAACACACCCAATACAATGGTAAATTGTATAGGTGCACTAGTTCAGCGAAGAGATGGTGATACAAGTGCAATATGGATGGTAGATATAGGTTTTTGTAATCTGAAAATATAAAAACAGCAAGGTAACTAATGATAAAAGTGAGCACAAACGGTATTACAATGTGTTGAAATAAGGCCTAGGGTTCATACTTTCACTAGTTGCAAGTTCTCTCAACAATAATAACATAATTGGATCATATAACTATCCCTCAACATGCAACAAAGAGTCACTCCAAACTCACTAACAGAAGAGAACAAACGAAGAGATTATGGTAGGGTACGAAACCACCTCAAAGTTATCCTTTCTGATCTATCTATTCAAGAGTCCGTAGTAAAATAACACGAAGCTATTCTTTCCATTCAATCTATCATAGAGTTCGTACTAAAATAACACCTTAAGACACAAATCAACCAAAACCCTAATGTCACCTAGATACTCCAATGTCACCTCAAGTATCCATGGGTATGATTATACAATATGCATCACATAATCTCAGATTCATCTATTCAAACCAACACAATGTACTTCAAAGAGTGCCCCAAATTTTCTACCGGAGAGTCAAGATGAAAACATGTGTCGACCCCTATGCGTAGGTTCATGGGCGGAACCCGCAAGTTGATCACCAAAACATACATCAAGTGGATCGATAGAATACCCTATTGTCACCACGGGTATCCCACGCAAGACATACATCAAGTGTTCTCAAATCCTTAAAGACTCAATCCGATAAGATAACTTCAAAGGGAAAAAGCAATCCATTACAAGAGAGTAGAGGGGGAGAAACATCATAAGATCCAACTATAATAGCAAAGCTCGCGATACATCAAGATCGTATCACCTCAAGAACACGAGAGAGAGAGATCAAACACATAGCTACTGGTACATACCCTCAGCTCCGAGGGTGAACTACTCCCTCCTCGTCATGGAGAGCACCGGGATGATGAAGATGGCCACCCGTGAGGGATCCCCCCCTCCGACAGGGTGCCGGAATAGGGCCCCGATTGGTTTTTGGTGGCTACAGAGGCTTGCGGCGGCAGAACTCCCGATCTATTCTGCTCCACGAAGTTTTTAGGGTATATGGATATATATAGGAGGAAGAAGTACGTCGTTGGATCTCCGGGCTGTCCACGAGGGAGGGGGGCGCGCCCAGGGGGGTGGGCGCGCCCCCACCCTCGTGGCCAGCCCAGGAATCTTCTGGTCCATCTCCAATACTCCGTGGGCTTCTTCTGGTCCAAAAATAAGTTTCGTGAAGTTTCGGGTCAATTGGACTCCGTTTGATTTTCCTTTTCTGCGATACTCTAAAACAAGGAAAAACAGAAAGTGGCACTGGGCTCTAGGTTAATAGGTTAGTCCCGAAAATCATATAAAATAGCATATAAATGCATATAAAACATCCAAGGTTGATAATATAATAGCATGGAACAATAAAAAATTATAGATACGTTGGAGACGTATCAGCATCCCCAAGCTTAATTCATGCTCGTCCTCAAGTAGGTGAATGATAAAAACAGAATTTTTGATGTGTAATGCTACCTAACATATTTATCCATGTAATTCTCTTTATTGGGGTGAGATTATTCAGATCCATAAGATTCAAGACAAAAGTTTAATATTAACATAAAAATAATAATACTTGAAGCATACTAACAAAGCAATCATGTCTTCTAAAAGTAACATGGCCAAATAAAGTTATCCCTACAAAATCATATAGTCTGGCTAAGCTCCATCTTCACCGCACAAAATATCTAAATCTTGCACAACCCCGATGACAAGCCAAGCAATTGTTTCATACTTTTGATGTTCTCAAACCTTTTCAATCTTCATGCAATACATGAGTGTGATCCATGGATGTAGCACTATATGTGGAATAGAAGAGTGGTTGTGGAGAAGACAAAAAGGGAGAAGATAGTCTCACATCAACTAGGCGTCTCAATGGGCTATGGAGATGCCCATCAATAGATATCAATGTGAGTGAGTAGGTATTGCCATGCAACGAATGTACTAGAGCTATAAGTGTATGAAATCTCAAAAAGAAACTAAGTGGGTGTGCATCCAACTTTCTTGCTCACGAAAACCTAGGGCATTTTAAGGAAGCCCATCATTGGAATATACAAGCCAAGTTCTATAATGTAAAATTCCCACTAGTATATGAAAGTGACAACATAGGAGACTATCTATCATGAAGATCATGGTGCTACTTTGAAGCACAAGTGTGGTAAAAGGATAGTAGCATTTCCCCTTCTCTCTTTTCTCTCATTTTTTTGTTTTTTGGCCTTCTCTTTTTTTGGCCTTTCTTTTCTTTCTTTTTTTATTTTATTTTTCGTCCGGAGTCTCATCCTGACTTGTGGGGGAATCATAGTCTCCATCATCCTTTCCTCACTGGGACAATGCTCTAATAATGATGATCATCACACTTTTATTTACTTACAACTCAAGAATTACAACTCGATACTTAGAACAAGATATGACTCTATATGAATGCCTCCGGCGGTGTAACAGGATGTGCAATGACTCATGAGTGACATGTATGAAAGAATTATGAGCGGTGGCTTTGCCACAAATACAATGTCAACTACATGATCATGCCAAGCAATATGACAATGATGGAGTGTGTCATAATAAACGGAAAGGTGGAAAGTTGCATGGCAATATATCTCAGAATGGCTATGGTAATGCCATAATAGGTAGGTATGGTGGCTGTTTTGAGGAAGGTAATGGTGGGTGACATGGTACCGGCGAAAATTGCACGGCACAAGAGAGGCTAGCAATGGTGGAAGGGTGAGAGTGCGTATAATCCATGGACTCAACATTAGTCATAAAGAACTCACATACTTATTGCAAAAATCTATTAGTTATCGAAACAAAGTACTACGTGCATGCTCCTAGGGGGATAGATTGGTAGGAAAAGACCATCGCTCGTCCCCAACCGCCACTCATAAGGAAGACAATCAATAAATAAATCATGCTCCGACTTCATCACATAACGGTTCACCATATATGCATGCTACGGGAATCACAAACTTTAACACAAGTATCTCTCAAATTCACAACTACTCACTAGCATGACTCTAATATTACCATCTTCATATCTCACAACAATCATCAATTATCAAACTTCCCATAGTATTCAATGCACTCTATATGAAAGTTTTTATTATACCCCTCTTGGATGCCCATCATATTAGGACTAGTTTCATAACCAAAGCAAACTACCATGCTGTTCTAAAGACTCTCAAAATAATATAAGTGAAGCACAAGAGTTCATCTATTTATTCAAAATAAAACCATCATCGTGCTCTGAAAGGATATAAGTGAAGCACTAGAGCAAATGACAAACTACTCCAAAAGATATAAGTGAAGATCAATGAGTAGTCGAATAATCATGCAACTATGTGAAGACTCTCTAACATTTAGGAATTTCAAATCTTGGTATTTTATTCAAACAGCAAGCAAAACAAAAGAAAATAAAATGACGCTCCAAGCAAAACACATAGCATGTGGTGAATAAAGATATAGCTCCCACTAAAGTTACCGATGAACGAAGATGAAAGAGGGGATGCCTTCCAGGGTATCCCCAAGCTTAGGCTTTTCATTGTCCTTGAATATTACCTTTGGGTGCCTTGGGAATCCCCAAGCTTCGACTCTTGCCACTCCTTGTTCCATAATCCATCAAATCTTTACCCAAAACTTGAAAACTTCACAACACAAAACTTAACAGAAAACTCGTAAGCTCTGTTAGTATAAGAAAATAAATCACCACTTAGGTACTATTGTGAACTCATTATAAATTCATATTGGTGTAATATGTACTATATTCCAACTTCTCTATGGTTCATACCCTCCGATACTACTCATAGATTCATCAAAATAAGCAAACAAAACATAGAAAGCAGAATCTATCAAAATCAGAACAGTTTGTAGTAATCTATAGGATTCGAATACTTCTGTAACTCCAAAAATCCTGAGAAATTAGGAAGTCCTAGGCAATTTTTTATTAATCTACTGCAAGTGGAGTTGGTATTTTATCGCTCTCTGGTAAAAAAAATGAAGATTATTCTCGTGAGCGCATACTTTCTGTTTTTTACAGCAAGATCAAATAACAATCACCCAAGAAGATACTAAAGGCTTTACTTGGCAGAACAACTAATTAAAACATAAAAAACACAATCATAAAAGAGGATAGATGATTAATTTATTACTAAACAGGAACAAAAAGCAAGGAGCAAGAATAAAATTGGGTTGCCTCCCAACAAGGGATAACATTTAACGCCCCTAGGCATGATGATTTCAATGATGCTCACATAAAAAGATAAGAATTGAAACATAAAGAGAGCATCATGAAGAATATAACTAGCACATTTAAGCCTAACACACTTCCTACGCATAGGGATTTTGTGAGCAAACAAGTTGTGGGAACAATAATCAACTAGCATAGGAAGGCAAAACAAGCATAGCTTCAAGGTTTTCAACATGTAGAGAGGAAACTTGATATTATTGCAACTCTGACAAGCATATATTCCTCACTCATAATAATTTTCAGTAGCATCATGAAGGAATTCAACAATATAGCTATCACATAAAGCATTATTTTCATGATGCATAAGCATAGAAATTTTATTACTCTCCACATAAGAAAATTTATTGTCATGGATAATAGTGGGAGCAAACTCAACAAAATAACTATCATGTGAGGCATAATCCAATTGAAAACTAAAATCATGATGACAAGTTTCATGGTTATCATTATTCTTAATAGCATACAAGTCATCACAATAATCATCATAATAGCAACTTTGTTCTCATAATCAATTGGAACCTCTTCATTACTAAATAAAGTCACGACCTCTCCAAATCCACTTTCATCAATATAATCATCATAAATAGGAGGCATGCTATCATCATAATAAATTTTCTCATCAAAACTTGGGAAGCAAAAAATATCATCTTCATCAAACATAGCATCCCCAAGCTTGTGGCTTTGCATATCATTAGCATCATACATATCCAAGAAATTCATACTAACAACATTGCAATCATGCTCATTGTACAAAGATTTAGTGCCAAACATTCTAATGCAGTATTCTTCTAACACTTCGGCACAATTATCGGAATCCTTATTTTCATGAAAGACATTAAAAAGATGAAGTATATGAGGTATTCTCAATTCCATTTTTTAGTTTTCTTTTATAAACTAAACTAGTGCTAAAACAAGAAACAAAAAAATTCGATTGCAAGATCTAAAGATATACCTTCAAGCGCTAACCTCCCCGACAACGGCGCCAGAAAAGAGCTTGATGTCTACTAAACAACCTTCTTCTTGTAGACATTGTTGGGCCTCCAAGTGCAGAGGTTTGTAGGACAATAGCAAATTTCCCTCAAGTGGATGACCTAAGGTTTATCAATCCGTGGGAGGCGTAGGATGAAGATGGCCTCTCTCAAGAAACCCTGCAACCAAATAACCAAGAGTCTCTTGTGTCCCCAAAACTCCCAATACAATGGTAAATTGTATAGGTGCACTAGTTCGACGAAGAGATGGTGATACAAGTGCAATATGGATGGTAGATATAGGTTTTTGTAATCTGAAAATATAAAAACAGCAAGGTAACTAATGATAAAAGTGAGCACAAACGGTATTGCAATGTGTTGAAACAAGGCCTAGGGTTCATACTTTCACTAGTGCAAGTTCTCTCACCAATAATAACACAATTGGACCATATAACTATCCCTCAACATGCAACAAAGAGTCACTCCAAAGTCACTAATAGCGGAGAACAAACGAAGAGATTATGGTAGGGTATGAAACCACCTCAAAGTTATCCTTTCTGATCTATCTATTCAAGAGTCCATAGTAAGATAACACGAAGCTATTCTTTCCGTTCAATCTATCATAGAGTTTGTACTAGAATAACACCTTAAGACACAAATCAACCAAAACCCTAATGTCACCTAGATACTCCAATGTCACCTCAAGTATCCGTGGGTATGATTATACGATATGCATCACACAATCTCAGATTCATCTATTCAAACCAACACAAAGTACTTCAAAGAGTGCCCCAAAGTTTCTACCGGAGAGTCAAGACGAAAATGTGTGCCAACCCCTATGGATAGGTTCATGGGCGGAACCCGCAAGTTGATCACAAAAACATACATCAAGTGGATCAATAGAATACCCCATTGTCACCACGAGTATCCCACGCAAGACATACATCAAGTGTTCTCAAATCCTCAAAGACTCAATCCGATAAGATAACTTCAAAGGGAAAACTCAATCCATTACAAGAGAGTAGAGGGGGAGAAACATCATAAGATCCAACTATAATAGCAAAGCTCGCGATACATCAAGATCGTATCACCTCAAGAACACGAGAGAGAGAGAGAGAGATCAAACACATAGCTACTGGTACATACCCTCGGCCCTGAGGGTGAACTACTCCCTCCTCATCATGGAGAGCGCCGAGATGATGAAGATGGTCACCGGTGAGGGATCCCCCCTCCGGGAGGGTGCCGGAACAGGGTCCCGATTTGTTTTTGGTGGCTACAGAGGCTTGCGGCGGCGGAACTCCCGATCTATTTTGCTCCACAAAGTTTTTAGGGTATATGGATATATATAGGAGGAAGAAGTACGTCGGTGGATCTCCGGGCTGTCCATGAGGCAGGGGGCGCGCCCATGGGGTGGGCGCGCCCCCCACCCTCGTGGGCAGCCCGGGACTCTTCTAGTCCATCTCCGATACTCTGTGGGCTTCTTCTGGTCCAAAAATAAGTTCCATGAAGTTTCAGGTCAATTGGACTCTGTTTGATTTTCCTTTTTGCGATACTCTAAAACAAGGAAAAACAAAAACTTGCACTGGGCTCTAGGTTAATAGGTTAGTCCCAAAAATCATATAAAATAGGATATAAATGCATACAAAACATCCAAGGTTGATAATATAATAGCATGGAACAATAAAAAATTATATATACGTTGGAGACGTATCAACCTGCTCCTTCCCGAGTCATCTTGCTGGATCCTGGACAAACTAGGGCAACAGTTGGGATGGCCACATCCGTTGCGTCCTCTGCCTATGCTGGATCGCGCATGAATTGGTGCGGCGATGAGGATGGCCAAGCCCGTAGAATTCGATTCCTCTGCCGCAAGGATGACCCGGGGCCTAGGAACGGCATGAGGGAGCCGCCGCTGGATCTCGCTCGGACTGGAGCTGTGACGAGATGGCCGCGTCCCATGTGTTCTCTAGTGCGTCTGATGCCGCCGCCGCAAGGAGCACCCGGGATCGAGGAATTGCATGAGGGAGCGGCTCTACTACCAGTGTGAGGAGGCGGGCGGCGAAACCGAAAGAGGAGAAGCCAAAGCAGAATAGCATCATGAGGCATGGGGAAAGAACTTGGCAGACATACCCGAGAAGGTGGGCTTGCATGGGTGAGGGAGTCCTGGATTAGGGGGTGTCCGGATGGCCGGACTATACCTTCAGCCAGACTCCTGGACTATGAAGATACAAGATTGAAGACTTCGTCCCGTGTCCGGAAGGGACTTTCCTTGGCGTGGAAGGCAAGCTTGGCGATGCGGATATTCAGATCTCCTACCATTGTAACCGACTCTATGTAACCCTAACCCTCTCCGGTGTCTATATAAACCGGAGGGTTTTAGTCCGTAGGACAACATACGCAACAATCATACCATAGGCTAGCCTCTAGGGTTTAGCCTCTCCGATCTCGTGGTAGATCTACTCTTGTACTACCCATATCATCAATATTAATCAAAAAGGACGTAGGGTTTTACCTCCATCAAGAGGGCCCGAACCTGGGTAAAACTTCATGTCCCTTGCCTCCTGTTACCATCCGGCCTAGACGCATAGTTCAGGACCCCCTACCCGAGATCCGCCGGTTTTGACACCGACATTGGTGCTTTCATTGAGAGTTCCTATGTGTCGTTGCCATTAGGCTTGATGGCTCCTGCAATCATCAATAGCGATGCAGTCCAGGGTGAGACCTTCCTCCCCGGACAGATCTTCATCTTTGGCGGCTTCGCACTGTGGGCCAATTTGCTTGGCCATCTGGAGCAGATCGAAAGCTATGCCCCTAGCCGTCAGGTCAGATTTGGAAGTTTAAACTACACGACGGATATCCACGGGGACTTGATCTTCGACGAATTCGAGCCACTGCCAAGCGCGCCACACTGTCACGATGGGCATGATCTAGCTCTACCGCCGAACAGTGCCCTGGAGGCCGCACCTGCATCGGCTCCGACCCTTAATTCGGAGCCAACTGTGCCGATCGAGGATGAGTGGTTGGACGCTGCCTCGGGGGCTGCAATCCCAACGGCGATCGAGCCGAACACCAGCCCCGCACTCTGCGAGATTCATGACTCCAAGGAGCCGGACTCCTCTCCGGACTCCGAGCCCTCCGCGCCCCTGTCGATCAACTCCGATTGGGCGCCGATCATGGAGTTTACTGCCGCGGACGTCTTTCAGCACTCGCCTTTTGGTGATATTCTGAAGACACTAAAGTCTCTTTCTTTATCAGGAGAGCCCTGGCCGGATTACGGTCAGCAAGGTTGGGATACGGACGATGAAGAAATTCAAAGCCCACCCACCACCCACTTTGTAGACGCTGTCGATGATTTAACCGACATGCTTGACTTCGACTCCGAAGACATCGACGGTATGGATGCCAATGCAGGAGATGATGAAGAACCAGCGCCTATTGGGCCCTGGAAAGCCACCTCGTCATATGACATTTACATGGTGGACACCCCAAAAGAAGGAGATGGCGATGGAACAACGGAGGATAACCCCTCCAAGAAATAGCCTAAGCGCCAGCGTCAGCGGCGCCGCTCAAAATCCCGCCAAAGCAAATACAGTGACTCCAGCACGGGAGATAATAATACCCCGGAGAGTGCCGAAGAAAACCCCCTCCAGCAAGATTCAGCACAGGAGGATGGAGAAGCCAGCCCTCATGAGAGAGCGACAGACAGAGAGGTCGAGGACGATAATTATATGCCTCCCTCCGAAGACGAGGCAAGCCTCGACGACGACGAATTCGTCGTGCCAGAGGATCCCGTCGAGCAAGAGTGTTTTCAACGCAGGCTTATGGCCACGGCAAGAAGCCTCAAGAAAAAACAGCAACAGCTTAGGGCTGATCAAGATTTGCTAGTCGACAGATGGACTGAAGTCCTTGCGGCCGAAGAGTATAAACTCGAACGCCCCTCCAAGAGCTACCCAAAGCGCAGGCTGCTACCCCGATTAGAGGAGGAAGCACTTAAACCTACATCACCAGCATATGATACGGCCAACCGGCCACCTCGTGGCCGCGACAGAGAGGCCTCTCGGCCCTCCACTCAAGCCGCACCCCGTACCAAGGCATGGGAAAATGCACCAGACCTGCGAGATATGTTGGAGGACAAGGCAAGGCAAACAAGATCGATCTACGGATCGCGTAGGCACCCCACGACTCGAGACGATAACCGTCACGCCGGACACAAATCTGGTAGGGCCGAACACAGTAGACAAAGCTCATTGGAGCTACGTCGTGATATAGCCTAGTACAGAGGCGCCACACACCCACTATGCTTCACAGACGAAGTAATAGATCATCAAATCCCCGAGGGTTTCAAACCCGTAAACATTGAATCATATTATGGCACAACAGATCCTGCGGTATGGATCGAGGATTATCTCCTTCATATCCACATGGCCCGCGGTGATGATCTACACGCCATCAAATACCTCCTGCTCAAGCTTAAAGGACCAGCTCGGCATTGGCTTAACAGCTTGCCAGCAGGATCGATCAGTTGCTGGGAGGACCTGGAAGCCGCATTCCTTGACAATTTCCAAGGCACCTATGTGCGACCACCAGACGCCGATGACCTAAGCCACATAATTCAGCAGCCAGAGGAATCGGCCGGGCAATTCTGGACACGGTTCCTAACAAAGAAAAATCAAATAGTCGACTGTCCCGATGCAGAGGCCCTAGCAGCCTTCAAGCACAATATTTGTGATGAGTGGCTTGCCCAGCACCTTGGATAGGAAAAGACGAAATCTATGGCAGCGCTCACGACACTCATGACCCGCTTTTGTGCGGGAGAAGACAACTGGCTTGCTCGTAGCAACAATATGACCAAGAACTCTGGTAATTCGGATACCAGAGACAGTAGTGGCAGGTCGCGTCGCAACAAGAAGAAGCGCCGCATTAACGGCGACAATGCTGAGGATACGGCAGTTAATGCCAGATTCAGAGGCTTTAAATCCGGCCAGCGGAAAAAGCCATTCAAAAGAAATCCTAAGGGCCCATCCAGTTTGGACCGAATTCTCGACCGCTTGTGCCAGATACATGGCACCCCCGAAAAGCCGGCCAGTCACACCAACAGGGATTGTTGGGTGTTCAAGCAGGCAGGCAAGTTAAATGCCGAAAATACAGACAAGGGGCTGCATAGCGATGACGATGAAGAGCCCCGGCCGCCGAACAACAGTGGACAGAAGGATTTTCCCCCACAAGTGCGGACGGTGAACATGATATACGCAACCCACATCCCCAAGAGGGAGAGGAAGCGCCCGTTAAGGGACGTATACGCGATAGAGCCAGTCGCCCCAAAGTTCAACCCATGGTCTTCCTGCCCGACCACCTTTGATCGAAGGGACCATCCCACTAGCACCCATCATGGCGGATTCGCCGCATACGTTCTAGACCCAATTATTGACGGCTTTCATCTCACTAGAGTCCTTATGGACGGCGACAGTAACCTGAACCTGCTTTACCAGGATACAGTGCGGAAAATGGGCATAGATGGAACACCCTCGATGCGACTATATCTCCCACGTGTCGAGGCACGACTTAGAGGCATAATCGCATTGAAGGCATATGTCGCAAGTTAGGCAATCTTCACAACATCCTATGTAATATGATAATAAAAGGGGAGATAACATAGTTGGCTTACACTCGCCACGTCAATCAAGTACATAAATAACATTACATCAACCAAACACTCATGGCCCGACTACGGTGCCAAAATAAAAGATAACCCAACATGCGACACGGTCCCAATTACCCCCAACTGGGCACCACTACTTATCATCAGGAAAGGAAACATAGTAACGTTGAGAGTCTTCGTCGAACTCCCACTTGAGCTCAAGCGCGTCTCCTGGAGCGGAATCATCAGGCCCTGCATCTGGTGTAATAGTAATCTGTGAGCCACAGGGACTCAGCAATCTCGCACCCTCGCGATCAAGACTATTTAAGCTTATAGGTAAGGCAAGGTAAAAATATATGTGGAGCTGCAGCAAGCGACTAGCAAATATGGTGGCTATCCTGTTCGCAAAAGAGAGCGAGAAGAGGAGGCAAAGCGCGAGCGAGAAACTAGAGAGCAACCTACGCAAACATTACTCCAACATTGTGTCCACTTCCTGGACTCCGCCGAGAAGAGGCCATCACGGTAACTCACACGGTCGATTCATTTTAATCAAGTTAAGGTTCAAGTTATCTACAACCGGACATTAAAAAATTCCCATCTGCCCTTAACCGCGGGCACGGCTTTCGAAAGTTCAAATCCCTGCAGGGGAGTCCCAACTTAGCCCATGACAAGCTCTCACGGTCAACGAAGGAATAGACCTCCTCCCAAGATGTTCCGATCAGACTCGGTATCTCGGTTCTTCAAGACACTTCGACAGGTTAAAACAAGACCAGCAACACCGGCCAAATGTGCCGACAAATCCCGATAGGAGCTGCACATATCTCTTTCTCAGGGCACACTCAGATTGTCCTAGGTACGGGTAGGCCAGCCCAGAGTTGCCCCTGGTGGCCACCGGTAGCTGACAGGTGGACCAACACTCAGAGGAGCACTGGCCCGGGGGGGGGGGGATTAAAATAACATGACCCTCGGGCTCCGGAAACCCAAGGGAAAAGAGGCTAGGTGGCGAATGGTAAAACCAAGGTTGGGCATTGCTGGAAAAGCTTTAATCAAGGCGAACTATCATGGGGTTCCCATTATAACCCAACCGCGCAAGGAACGCAAAATCCGGGAACATAACATCGATATGACGGAAACTAGGGCGGCAAGAGTGGAACAAAACACTAGGCGAGAGGCCGAGCCTTCCACCCTTTACCAAGTATATAGATGCATTAAGATAACAAGATAATATAATGATATCCCAACAAGTAAATAAATGTTCCAACAAGGAACAACCTTCAATCTTCACCTGCAACTAGCAACGCTATAAGAGGGGTTGAGCAAAGCGGTAACATAGCCAATCAACGGTTTGCTAGGACAAGGTGGGTTAGAGGTTTGACATGGCAATTTGGGAGGCTTGAAAGCAAAAGGTAGGCATCATAGCATTGGCATAGAAAAAGAGCGAGCAAACTAGCATAGCAAAGATAGTAGTGATTTTGAGGGTATGATCATCTTGCCTGCACAGTTGTCAGAGTTGACTGGATCCTCGAAAGCAAACTCAACGGGCTCCTCGTTAGCGAACTCGTCTCCCGGCTCTACCCAAACAAGACAAACAAGCAACAAGGACACAATCAACCACGTGCAAGACTCAAACAAAAAGGTGCAATGATGATATGCTATGCGGGATGCGATGCGGGAAGCGTATGCAAGATTTGACAAGGAAAGCATGAACCTGGCCTCAACTTGGAAATCCAAGTGTGCCACTGGAAATATGAGATGAAATCGCTTGAAAACGATATAAATAACGCCGGAATCGGAGTTACGGTCTAGAATGGCAAGCGATTCAAAAATGACCACGGTCTGCGATTTACAGCAAGTAGCCATCTAAATGCAATGAGATGAACATGCTACAACACCCAAACAAGACAACAAAATACATGGCAGGGATGCATTCAAGATGCTTAACAAAAGTCTAGCACTGAGCTACGGCCAATTCATGCATTAACAGGTTCAAACAAGCATGGCAAAAATGCATATGACAAACATATGTCAGACTTAGTGAAATTAACACTTGTCTGGAATTTCAGATCAGGTAGCCCTCTTCGGAGCAACAAAACTACATGCTACAGGACCTGAACATGGCAAAGTAAAGCATGGCATGGAGCTACTCAAAGAGCTTAACAAGAGTCCCTTAGTGACCTTGAGCCAAAAGGGATCAGAAAATACAATTGCAAGCATGTGAACATAGCAAAAACATAATCAGTTTTCAGACTTAGTGAAAACTGGCACATGCTGAAATATAACTCAAGTAGGCATGTTTACAAGCTCGATGCACTCACTATGGTGCAAGTCATGAAAAGATAATCATACATCCATCAAGAATACACAAAATGCAAGCTAGACATGGAAAGAACAATATCATAGCATGCACGGATCAACTACAACATCATCGGTAAAATTGCAAACAAGTTGACAATCTGCCCAGATTCACAAAGTAGCAAAAGTAGAGCTTGATTGACTCAAGCTAGGATGCTCCATAATTGCAAACAAATACATGTATGGATATAGCACTACAAGATTAACAAAACATCCTTACTGATCATCCTCAAAAGAGGCACGGATCACTAGGAAAGAACATGAACATAAGGCATCATGAGATAAACAGCTCAAGGACTTACTGGAATTGCTAAGTCCCTGAAAACAGAATTACCAAGTGCACTACTTTGCAAGCTTGTGCTAGTCACCACACACATCACAAAAATACATGTGTTGCACCTCTGGAAAGATGACAAAACCCTTAACAAAACATATGTAGAGCATCAGGGCATAACATGCACACAATAATCATGGCAAAAATGACAAAAAGCTAAATGGAGTAGCAGATCTGATAATTAACTCAAGTAGCCCTCTTCTAACAGCATTTCAGGCATCAAGATGAACTCAAATGAAAATGATGAACTGGAATGAAATGATGTACTCTTTGAGATGAACATTTTGATATGCTATATGCATGAATCGGAGCTACGGATGCAAAGTTACGAGGCTATGAACATGGGCACTTGGATCTGGAATTTTCTGGACTTAGAGAAAAAAAACCATCTCTCTCAGATCTAGGGTTTACTGTTCACCCGCGCGATCTACTGTTCATCCGCGACGAAACCGAGGTCGCCGGCAAGGAGAGGAGGCCAGGCGGTGGCTTGCCGGCGAGGAGAGGAGGCCGGGCGGCGGACCCGGCCGCGGGGCGGCGATGGCGCGCGTGGAGCTTCGAGGCGCGGCTCTGGGCGCCGAGGTGGCCGCGGTTGGCGCGGGCGGCGTCTCGGGCGGTTGGCGACGAGGGTTGGTGGCGGCGGCGACGGCGTCCCACGGCGGCGCGGCGACGGGCGTCGCGGTGGATCGGGCGGCGGGGCACCCGGGACGAGGCGGGCGGCGCGCGCGGCGAAGATGGGCCGGGAGGGCCGCGGTCAGGCCCCGCGGGCCGGCGCGGTCGGCGACGAAGTGGGGCTGCGCGCAGGCGAATCGGAGGCGGACACGTGGCGGCGGCGGCTGCTGGGTCGGACCTGTCCGGCTCGAGCGGACACGTCCGGCGGCGAGAGGTGGGAGGCGACTTGGGTTTTACCCGTGATTTCGAATGTGGGAGATATTTATAGGCATAGGGGGAGCTAGGAGAGTCCAAATGAGATGCGGTTTTCGGCCACACGATCGTGATCGAACGATCTAGATGATGGAGAGGGCTTAGGTGGGTTTTGGGCCAAATTGGAGGGGTGTTGGGCTGCAACACACACGAGGCTTTTTCGGTCCCTTGGTTAACCGTTGGAGTATCAAACAAAGTCCAAATGACACGAAACTTGACAGGCGGTCTACCGGTAGTAAACCAAGGCCGCTTGACAAGTCTCGGTCCAATTCGGAAATGTTTAATCCCCACACACAAAAGAAAAGTATAAATGACCACCGGAGGAGAACGAAGCGCCGGAATGCAAAACGGACAACGGGGAAAATTCTCGAGTGCATGAGACGAACACGTATGCAAATGCAATGCACATGATGACATGATATGAGATGCATGACAACGATAACAACACACGGAGACAAAAACCCGAACCCGAGAAAATAAAATAACTTAACGCCGAAACGGCAAGAGTTGGAGTACAAATTGCGAAAGTTACATCCGGGGTGTTACAATACATCCCTCTAGGATTAAGCCCACCAAAATGAACTTTAAAGGCGTCATACCAGGTGTAGAGTCCAATTGTACAGGCTTAGTCACACTTGAAGTGGTCTTCGGATCTCCGGATAATTTCCGAAGCGAGGAGTTAATCTTCGACATAGTCACGTTCCGCAGTGGCTATCACGCACTGCTCATGTAACACCCCGGATGTAACTTTCCCAATTTGTACTCCAACTCTTGCCGTTTCGGCGTTAAGTTATTTTATTTTCTCGGGTTCGGGTCTTTGTCTCCGTGTGTTGTTATCGTTGTCACGCATCTCATATCATGTCATCATGTGCATTGCATTTGCATACGTGTTCATATATCATGCATTCGAGCTTTTTCCCCGTTGTCCGTTTTGCATTCCGGCGCTTCGTTCTCCTCCGGTGGTCATTTCTACTTTTCTTTCGTTGTGGGGATTAAACATTTCCGGATTGGACCGAGACTTGCCAAGCGGCCTTGGTTTACTACCGGTAGACCGCCTGTCAAGTTTCGTACCAGTTGGACTTCGTTTGATACTCCAACGGTTAACCGAGGGACCGAAAAGGCCTCGTGTGTGTTGCATCCCAACACCCCTCCAAGTTGGCCCAAAACCCACCTAAGCCTTCTCCATCATCTAGATCGTTCGATCACGATCGCGTGGCCGAAAACCGCACCTCATTTGGACTCTTCTAGCTCCTCCTATGCCTATATATAGACCCCCTCCTTCAAATTCGCGGATCCCCTCTCCGAAACCCTAAAATCCACCCTCTTCGCGCGCCGCCGGACAAATCGCCACCGACGGACATTGTCCGGATCCACCCCCCGCCGCCACGTGTCGCCTCCTCACTCGCCCGCCGCCTCGCCCCACTTCGCCGCCCCGGGAGGCCCAGGGAGGGCCCCCGAGGCCCGTTGCCTCCCGAGCCGCACCACGCCCGACCCCGCCGCCGCGTTCGCCCCGCCGCTGTCGCCTCCTTCCGCCCCGGCGACCGGAGCTGCCGCGTGCTGCTCGACGCCGGCCGCCCGGAGCCACGCCCCGCCGCCTTCCCTCGTCGCCTCGCCGCCCCGCGGCCGGGTCCGCCGCCCGGCCTCCTCTCCTCGCAGGCAAGCCGCCCGGCCTGCCTCCCCGACGAGCTCGCCGGACTTGCCTCGGTCGGCGTGCGCCAGATCCAGATCCGAGCTATCCCTAGGGTTGACCTCGATTTTTTTCCAAAGTCCTGAGATTTTAGATCCATGTGCTCCTGTTCATAGCATCGTATCTCCTGATCCGTAGGTCTGTTTTTGGCATATAGCATATCAAAATGTTCATCTCAGAGAGTACATCATTTCATTCCATTGCATCATTTTCATTTGAGTTCATCTTGATGCCCGAAATGCTGTTAGAAGAGGGCTACTTGAGTTATTTGTCAGATCTGCTACTCCATTTAGCTTTTTGTCATTTTTGCCATGATTTATGTGTGCCTGATATGCCCAGGAGTTCTACATATGTTTTGTTAAGGGTTTTGTCATCTTTCCAGAGGTGCAACCCATGTATTTTTGTGATGTGTGTGGTGACTAGTACAAGCTTGCCAAGTGAGACACTTGGTAATGCTGTTTTCAGGGACTTAGCATTTCCACTAAGTCCTTGATCTGTTTATCTCATGATGCCATATGTTCATGTTGTTTCCTAGTGATCCGTGCCTCTTTTGAGGATGATCAGTAAGGATGTTTTATTAATCTTGTAGTGCTATATCCATGCATGTCTTTGTTTGCAATTATGGAGCACCCTAGCTTGAGTCAATCGAGCTCTACTTTTGCTACTTTGTGAATCTGGGCAGATTGTCAACTTGTTTGCAATTTTGCCGATGATGTTGTAGTTGATCCATGCATGCTATGTTATTGTTCTTGCCATGTCTAGCTTGCATTTTGTGTATTCTTGATGGATGTAGGCTTAGCTTATCATGACTTTCACCGTAGTGAGTGCATCGAGCTCGTAAACATGCCTACTTGAGTTATGTTTCAGCATGTGCCAGTTTTCACTAAGTCTGAAAACTGATTATGTCTTTGCTATGTTCGCATGCTTGCAATTGTATTTTCTGATCCCTTTTGGATAAAGGTCACTAAGGGACTTTTGTTAAACTCTTTGAGTAGCTCCATGCCATGCTTTACTTTGCCATGTTCAGGTCCTGTAGCATGTAGTTTTGTTGCTCCGAAGAGTGCTACCTGATCTGAAATTCCAGACAAGTGTTAATTTCACTAAGTCTGAGATCTGTTTGCCATATGCATTTTTACCATGCTTGTTTGAACCTGTTAATGGATGAATTGGCCGTAGCTCAGTGCTAGACTTTTGTTAAGCATCTTGAATGCATCCCTGCCATGTATTTTGTTGCCATGTTTGGGTGCTGTAGCATGTTCATCTCGTTGCATTTAGATGGCTACTTGTTGTAAATCGCAGACCGGTGTCATATTTGAATTGCTCGCCATTTCCAAACCGTAACTCCGATTCCGGCGTTCTTTATATCGTTTTCAAGCGATTTCATCTCATCTATCCAGTGGCACACTTGGATTCCCAAGTTGAGGCCAGGTTCATGCATTCCTTGTCACATCTTGCATATGCATCCCGCATAACATATCATCTTTGCATCATATTGTTTGATCCTTGCTCGTGGTTGATTGTGTTCCTTGTTGCTTGTTTGTCTTGTTTGGGTAGAGCCAGGAGACGAGTTCGCTAACGAGGAGCCCTTTGAGTTTGCTTTCGAGGATCCAGTCAACTCTGACAAATGTGCAGGCAAGATGATCATACCCTCAAAATCACTACTATCTTTGTTATGCTAGTTTGCTCGCTCTTTTGCTATGCCAATGCTGCGATGCCTACCTATTGCTTTCAAGCCTCCCAAATTGCCATGTAAAACCTCTAACCCACCATGTCCTAGCAAACCGTTGATTGGCTATGTTACCGCTTTGCTCAGCCCCTCTTATAGCGTTGCTAGTTGCAGGTGAAGTTTGGAGGTCGTTCCTTGTTGGAAAATTTATTTACTTGTTGGGATATCATTATATTGCCATGTTATCTTAATGCATCTATATACTTGGTAAAGGGTGGAAGGCTCGGCCTCTCGCCTAGTGTTTTGTTCCACTCTTGCCACCCTAGTTTCCGTCATATCGGTGTTATGTTCCCGGATTTTTTTGCGTTCCTTACGCGGTTGGGTTATAATGGGAACCCCTTGATAGTTTGCCTTGATTAAAGCTTTTCCAGCAATGCCCAACATTGGTCTTACCATTTGCCACCTAGCCCTTTTTCCCTTGGGTTTCCGGAGCCCGAGGGTCATCTTATTTTAAACCCCCCGGGCCAGTGCTCCTCTGAGTGTTGGTCCACCTGTCAGGTGCCGGTGGCCACCAGGGGCAACTCTGGGCTGGCCTACCCGTACCTAGGACAATCTGAGTGTGCCCTGAGAAAGAGATATGTGCAGCTCCTATCGGGATTTGTCGGCACATTCGGGCGGTGTTGCTGGTCTTGTTTTAACCTGTCAAAGTGTCTTGAAGAACCGAGGTACCGAGTCTGATCGGAACGTCTTGGGAGGAGGTCTATTCCTTCGTTGATCGTGAGAGCTTGTCATGGGCTAAGTTGGGACTCCCCTGCAGGGATTTGAACTTTCGAAAGCCATGCCCGCGGTTATGGGTAGATGGGAATTTGTTAATGTCCGGTTGTAGATAACTTGAATCTTAACTTAATTAAAATGAATCAACTGAGTGTGTTACCGCGATGGCCTCTTCTCGGCGGAGTCCGGGAAGTGGACACGGTGTTGGAGTTATGTTTGTGCAGGTTGCTCTCTAGTTTCTCGCTCGCGCTTTGCCTCCTCTTCTCGCTCTCTTTTGCGAATAAGTTAGCCGCCATATTTTGCTAGTCGTTTGCTGCAGCTCCACATATATTTGTACCTTGCCTTACCTATAAGCTTAAATAGTCTTGATCGCGAGGATGCGAGATTGCTGAGTCCCTGTGGCTCATAGATTACTATTACACCAGATGCAGGGCCTGATGATTCCGCTCCAGGAGACGCGCTTGAGCTCAAGTGGGAGTTCGACGAGGACTCTCAACGTTACTATGTTTCCTTTCCTGATGATCAGTAGTGGTGCCCAGTTGGGGGTGATCGGGACCATGTCGCATGTTGGGTTATCTTTTATTTTGGCGCCATAGTCGGGCCTTGAGTGTTTGGATGGTGTAATGTTTTTTATGTACTTGATTGACGTAGCGAGTGTAAGCCAACTATGTTATCTCCCCTTTTATTATCTATATTACATGGGATGTTGTGAAGATTGCCTAACTTGCGACATATGCCTTCAATGCGATTATGACTCTAAGTCGTGCCTCGACACGTGGGAGATATAGTCGCATCGAGGGTGTTACAAGTTGGTAATCAGAGCCTTCCCCGACCTTAGGAGACCCATTGCTTGATCGTTTTTTAGCAGCCGAGTTGTGTCTAGAAAAATGTTTTGAGTCATTTAGGAATTATATATAGGAGAGTTTAGGAATTCCTTTTACTTCCCAGTCTCCTCATCGCTCTGGTAAGGCATCCTGACGTAGAGTTTTGACTCTTCTCTTCTCAAATTTCACTAAAAAAAATTTAGGATCACGCGGGTATCTTGGAATTGTTCCGATGGTTTTATGATGAGAACATTGTCTTGGTGCCTCCTATCAGGGACTTTGTGGAAGTGTCCCGGGGAGTTGAGCTCTGAGGTGTTGTCGTCATAATTTTATCGTTGCAGTTCTGGAATACCTGAGTTTAGTACGCCGACATCAAAAATCTCTTTTATGCAGTTCGTTGGTGAGATAACCTCGACGCCACCCAGTACTGGGGCGGGAGTTCGGGAGTATCACCATAACTTGTATAACGGATGCTTTTCGAAGGTTGAGGTAGATGGTTTCTGAAGTTTTTCTCGGTTATGTGTTGAAGGATGGATACAGATGGATGTAGGATTTGCTAGATTTGGGTGAGATATTATGCTTCCCCTGTATCCCCAACACCTGATTGCATAACCGGAAAGGTTCGGGAGTTTCATAGGTGGGAATTCTAGTAGCTCTAGTTCTTCTTCCACGGATATTGGTTTGAGATAGGGATTTCTTACCGATTATTCGTTCTTGAGCCGTACCTTGTTGATTTATTTCTCTACCTTAATTCTAAGTGGCTTCTCAATTTATGGATATGTGACCATTTCAAGAGGAATGTATTCGTTCATTTTGTTCGGATGTGAAGACTATATGTTGCAATTTTCATTCCGTTGGATTCAGCTTCAATATTTGTCTATCAATGTGCTAATGGATGTCAACCTCTTCAGGATGGCTCCTCCAATGCGCACGACTTCGAATCCTGATCCGCCACCACCTCCACCTCCTCCGGAGGCATGGCAAGCTGTGATGGCCGCAACCAATGCAAACACATAGTTGATCATGCAAATTCTTCAAGAGCGCAATAAAGACAACCAAGGGAACCAAGGCAACAATCAGAATCACTTTGCCACACTCAACCAGTTCCTTGCTAACGGTCCAAAGACTTTCAGCAATTGTGTTGAGGCAACCGATGCTGACGATTGGCTTGTGGATCTGTGCAAGCATTTCGAGTGCAGTAACGTCAGGCCTGAGGACTTTGTTAAGTTCGCTTCCTTCCAACTCAAAGATCAAGCTGCAGAATGGTTCCAGCAGTACAAGGATTCCAGAGGTGGACGTGTTATTACCTGGGATGAATTCCGTCAAGATTTCCGAGCTCATCATATTCCTCAGAGCGTGGTTGAAAGCAAGCGTGAGGAATTCCGCAACCTGAAGCAAGGCTCTTTGTCTGTCTATGACTACAACAAGTTGTTTCAGAAGCTCGCCCGCTTTGCCAAGCAGGACGTCCCTGATGAGAAGAGCATGATATACCAGTTCAGGGGTGGTCTCAGAGAAGAAATTCAGCTAGCTCTTGTTCTCTTTGAGCCCTTGAGATACGATGAGTTCTACAACATGGCATTGAAGCAAGAGGCTGCTCAGTTGAGGTGTGATGCTTGCAAGAAGCGAGTCAGAGATGTTACTCCTTCCTCTACTCAAGTGGCCAAGCAGCAGAAGTATTGGCTTCCTCCTCCTCCGTTCCGTCAGCCGTATCAGCAGAAGAGCAAAGGTTGCAGTGGATTTTCCCACCCACCCAACCCTGGCTTTCAGAACAAGACTTCATCTCAAGCTCCAAGATCGAGTGCTCCGTATCACCGTCCGCTTTCAGAGGTCACGTGCAACAAGTGCCAACAGAAGGGTCACTATGCCAACAAGTGTTTCAACCAGAGGCGTCTTCCTCCTCCTCCTCCTGTCAGATCGGCAAGTACAGCTGTGGTCAAGCATAACCCCAAGCACGCCAAGGTCAACTTAATGAACGCAGCTCGGGCAAAGGACTAGTCAAATGTGATCATGGGTAACCTTCTTGTTAATGATATTCTAGCTAAAGTTCTTTTTGACACTGGTGCATCACATTGTTTCATCTCGAGACCGTTTACATCTAGGCATGAATTGGTTTCGCAAGTTTTGCCTAGTCCTTTAGCAGTTGTCTCTCCCGGTAAGCGCATGCATGCTAACTCCATCGTTCCGGATGTTACTATCACCTTGGGTGACTACAAGTTTCTGGCTTCTCCAATGGTTCTTGGTGACTCGAATATTGATCTTATTCTCGGAATGGATTGGCTTTCTAAGCACAAGGCACATCTTTATTGTGCAGCTAGGCAGATTCAATTGACTCATTCGTCTGAGGATGTAATTGTCTTTGCCGCTCATGATGATACCATCCGTCTGTTTTCTCTCAATGAGAAGGGTGAACTGGATGCTATCTCGCAAATTCCAGTCATTTGCGAATACCAAGACGTCTTTCCAGAAGAGCTTCCAGGAATGCCTCCGCACCGGCCAGTTGAATTCGTTATTGATCTTGAGCCCGGCACGGAACCTGTGTGCAAGCGTCCTTACAAGCTCGGACCTGAAGAGTTGAAGGAGCTGAAGAAGCAACTCGATATTCAAGAGAAAATGGGTCTCATCCGGCCTAGTTCTTCTCCGTGGGGTTGTGGTGTTCTTTTTGTGAAGAAGAAGGATGGAACAGACCGGCTTTGTGTTGATTACCGTCCATTGAACAAGAAGACCATCAAGAACAAATATCCACTACCCAACATCAACGAGCTGTTCGAACAACTCAAAGGTGCCCAAGTATTCTCCAAGCTTGATCTCTGTATGGGTTATCATCAGATTCGAATTCGCGAGCAAGATATTCCCAAGACGGCTTTCAGGACAAGCTATGGTTCATATGAATACACTGTCATGTCTTTTGGCCTCGTCAACGCTCCTCCAACATTCTCTCGCATGATGAACTTCATCTTCAACGCCTACACCAATGACTTCGTTTTGGTCTATCTCGACGACATTTTGGTTTTCTCGAAGAACAAGGAAGATCATGCCAAGCACTTGCGTTTGGTTCTCGATAAGTTGAGGGAACACCAGTTCTACGCCAAGTTCTCCAAGTGTGAATTTTGACTCGATGAGCTTCTTTATCTTGGTCATATCATCTCTGCCAAGGGCATTGCCATGAATCCTGAGAAGGTGTCTGCAATTGTGAATTGGGAACCTCCTCAGAACGTGAAGCAACTCCGTAGCTTCCTCGGTCTCGCAAGCTATTGCCGAAGATTCGTTGAAAACTTTTCTAAGATCACGAAGCCTCTCTCAAATCTTCTCCAGAAGAACGTCAAGTACGTTTGGTCTCCGGAGTGTGACATTTCTTTCAACACTTTGAAAGAGAAATTGATCACTGCTCCAGTTCTGACTCCGCCTGATGAATCCAAGCCGTACGAGGTCTTTTGTGATGCCTCTCTCCAAGGTCTTGGCGCAGTTTTGATGCAAGAGAAGAAAGTTGTTGCTTATAAATCTCGCCAGTTGAAGCCCAATGAGAAGAACTACCCCACTCATGATCTCGAGTTGGCGGGAGTTGTGCATGCTCTTTTGACTTGGAGACATCTCTTATTGGGAAGAAAAGTGGACATTTTCACTGATCACAAGAGTCTCAAGTACATCTTCACTCAGCCTAATCTCAACCTCAGGCAAACTCGATGGGTCGAAATGATTCAAGAGTATAATCCGAGTATCAAGTATACTCCAGGCAAGGCCAATGTGATTGCTGACAAATTGAGCAGAAAGGCTTATTGTAACAGTCTGATTCTTAAGCCTTATCAACCCGAGCTTTGTGAAGCTTTCCGCAAACTTAATCTGCAAGTTGTTCCTCAAGGTTTCCTCGCCAACCTTCAAGTCTCTCCTACCTTGGAAGACCAGATTCGCCAAGCCCAGCTTCTTGATGCTATGGTGAAAAAGGTGAAGATTGGGATTGCCAAGAGTCAACCCAAGTACAAGTGCTACCGCCTTGATGACAAGGATACTCTCTTCTTCGAGGATCGTATTGTTGTACCCAAAGGTGACCTCCGTAAAGTGATCATGAACGAGGCTCACAATTCTCTCCTCTACATCCACCCTGGGAGCACGAAGATGTATCAGGACCTTAAGCAAGCTTATTGGTGGACTCGAATGAAGCGCGAGATTGCTCAATTCGTGAATGAATGTGATGTCTGCAGAAGAGTGAAGGCAGAACACCAAAGGCCAGCTGGTCTCCTCCAACCTCTTGCCATTCCAGAATGGAAATTTGACCACATTGAAATGGACTTCATGACTGGGTTTCCAAAGTCCAAGCGTGGCAATGATGCTATATTCGTTGTCATCGACAAACTCACCAAAGTGGCTCACTTTCTGCCTATCAAAGAGTCGATCACTGCAGCTCAATTGGCGGAACTCTATACCTCTCCGATTGTCTCTCTGCACGGTATTCCTCAAGTGATCTCTTCAGACCATGGCGGCATCTTTACCTCAAAGTTTTGGGATTCTTTTCAGAAGGCCATGGGCACCAACATCCACTTCAGCACAGCTTTCCATCCTCAAACTAGCGGTCAAGTTGAGCGTGTCAACCAGATTCTTGAAGATATGCTCAGGGCTTGTGTGATCTCCTTCGGCATGAAGTGGGAGGATTGTCTTCCTTATGCTGAATTCTCCTACAACAACAGTTTTCAAGAAAGTTCGGGCAAGGCCCCATTTGAAATTCTGTATGGCAGGAAGTGTTGTACCCCTCTCAACTGGTCTGAAACCGGTGAACGTCAGCTTTTGGGAAATGACTTAATCACAGAGGCAGAGGAAATGTGCAAAGTCATTCGAGATAACCTCAAAGCAGCCCAATCCCGTTAGAAGAGCTACTATGATAGTAAGCACCGTGATTTGGCTTTCGAGATCGGAGATCATGTTTACCTCCGCGTCTCTCCTATGAAAGGTACTCGTCGCTTCGGTATCAAAGGGAAGCTTGCCCCCAGATACGTGGGACCTTTCAAGATTGTCAGCAAGAGAGGCGACCTCGCCTTTCAACTCGAGCTTCCTTCAAACTTTCCAAATGTTCATGACATGTTCCATGTCTCTCAGCTCCGAAAGTGCTTCAAGACTCCTGACCGCACCATCAACTTCGAGGACATTGAGCTCCAAGAAGATCTCTCCTATCGTGAGCACCCAGTTGCTATTCTTGAAGAGACTGAACGCAAGACTCGCAACAAGTCAATCAAATTCCTCAAAGTCAAGTGGTCACACCATTCTGACCGTGAAGCTACCTGGGAATGCGAGGATCACCTCCGTTCCAAATACCCGGCGTTCTCTCAGTCCTAGATCTCGGGACGAGATCCTTTCATAGTGGTGGAGTGTTGTAACACCCCGGATGTAACTTTCCCAATTTGTACTCCAACTCTTGCTGTTTCGGCATTAAGTTATTTTATTTTCTCGGGTTCGGGTCTTTGTCTCCGTGTGTTGTTATCGTTGTCACGCATCTCATATCATGTCATCATGTGCATTGCATTTGCATACGTGTTCATATCATGCATTCGAGCTTTTTCCCCGTTGTCCGTTTTGCATTCCGGCGCTTCGTTCTCCTCCGGTGGTCATTTCTAGTTTTCTTTCGTGTGTGGGGATTAAACATTTCCGGATTGGACCGAGACTTGCCAAGTGGCCTTGGTTTACTACCGGTAGACCGCCTGTCAAGTTTCATACCAGTTGGACTTCGTTTGATACTCCAACGGTTAACCGAGGGACCGAAAAGGCCTCGTGTGTGTTGCAGCCCAACACCCCTCCAAGATGGCCCAAAACCCACCTAAGCCTTCTCCATCATCTAGATCGTTCGATCACGATCGCGTGGCCGAAAACCGCACCTCATTTGGACTCTCCTAGCTCCTCCTATGCCTATATATAGACCCCCTCCTTCAAATTCGCGGATCCCCTCTCTGAAACCCTAAAATCCACCCTCTTCGCGCGCCGCCGGACGAATCGCCACCGACGGACATTGTCTGGATCCACCCCGCCGCCGCCACGTGTCGCCTCCTCACTCGCCCGCCGCCTCGCCCCACTTTGTCGGCCCGGGAGGCCCAGGGAGGGCCCCCGAGGCCCGTTGCCTCCCGAGCCGCACCGCACCCAACCCCGTCGTCGCGTTCGCCCCACCGCCGCCGCCTCCTTCCGCCCCGGCGACCGGAGCCGCCGCGCGCTGCTCGACGCCGGCCGCCCGGAGCCATGCCCCGCCGCCTTGCCTCGTCACCTCGCCCCTCCGCGGCCAGGTCCGCCGCCCCGCCGCCCGGCCTCCTCTCCTCGCCGGCAAGCCGCCCGTCCTGCCTCCCCGACGAGCTCGCCGGACTTGCCTCGGTCGGCGTGCGCTAGATCCAGATCCGAGCTAACCCTAGTGTTGACCTCGATTTTTTTCCTAAGTCCTGAGATTTCAGATCCATGTGCTCCTGTTCATAGCATTGTATCTCCTGATCCGTATGTCTATTTTTGGCATATAGCATATCAAAATGTTCACCTGAGAGAGTACATCATTTCATTCCATTGCATCATTTTCATTTGAGTTCATCTTGATGCCCGAAATGCTGTTAGAAGAGGGCTACTTGAGTTATTTGTCAGATCTGCTACTCCATTTAGCCTTTTGTCATTTTTGCCATGATTTATGTGTGCCTGATATGCCCAGGAGTTCTACATATGTTTTGTTAACGGTTTTTCATCTTTCCAGAGGTGCAACCCATGTATTTTTGTGATGTGTGTGGTGACTAGTACAAGCTAGCCAAGTGAGACACTTGGTAATGCTGTTTTCAGGGACTTAGCATTTCCACTAAGTCCTTGATCTGTTTATCTCATGATGCCATATGTTCATGTTGTTTCCTAGTGATCCGTGCCTCTTTTGAGGATGATCAGTAAGGATGTTTTATTAATCTTGTAGTGCTATATCCATGCATGTCTTTGTTTGCAATTATGGAGCACCCTAGCTTGAGTCAATCGAGCTCTACTTTTGCTACTTTGTGAATCTGGGCAGATTGTCAACTTGTTTGCAATTTTGCCGATGATGTTGTAGTTGATCCATGCATGCTATGTTATTGTTCTTGCCATGTCTAGCTTGCATTTTGTGTATTCTTGATGGATGTAGGCTTAGCTTATCATGACTTTCACCGTAGTGAGTGCATCGAGCTCGTAAACATGCCTACTTGAGTTATGTTTCAGCATGTGCTAGTTTTCACTAAGTCTGAAAACTGATTATGTTTTTGCTATGTTCGCATGCTTGCAATTGTATTTTCTGATCCCTTTTGGATAAAGGTCACTAAGGGACTTTTGTTAAACTCTTTGAGTAGCTCCATGCCATGCTTTACTTTGCCATGTTCAGGTCCTGTAGCATGTAGTTTTGTTGCTCCGAAGAGTGCTACCTGATCTGAAATTCCAGACAAGTGTTAATTTCACTAAGTCTGAGATCTGTTTGCCATATGCATTTTTACCATGCTTGTTTGAACCTGTTAATGGATGAATTGGCCGTAGCTCAGTGCTAGACTTTTGTTAAGCATCTTGAATGCATCCCTGCCATGTATTTTGTTGCCATGTTTGGGTGCTGTAGCATGTTCATCTCGTTGCATTTAGATGGCTACTTGTTGTAAATCGCAGACCGGTGTCATATTTGAATTGCTCGCCATTTCCAAACCGTAACTCCGATTCCGGCGTTCTTTATATCGTTTTCAAGCGATTTCATCTCATCTATCCAGTGGCACACTTGGATTCCCAAGTTGAAGCCAGGTTCATGCATTCCTTGTCACATCTTGCATATGCATCCCGCATAACATATCATCTTTGCATCATATTGTTTGATCCTTGCTCGTGGTTGATTGTGTTCCTTGTTGCTTGTTTGTCTTGTTTGGGTAGAGCCAGGAGACGAGTTCGCTAACGAGGAGCCCTTTGAGTTTGCTTTCGAGGATCCAGTCAACTCTGACAAATGTGCAGGCAAGATGATCATACCCTCAAAATCACTACTATCTTTGTTATGCTAGTTTGCTCGCTCTTTTGCTATGCCAATGCTGCGATGCCTACCTATTGCTTTCAAGCCTCCCAAATTGCCATGTAAAACCTCTAACCCACCATGTCCTAGCAAACCGTTGATTGGCTATGTTACCGCTTTGCTCAGCCCCTCTTATAGCGTTGCTAGTTGCAGGTGAAGTTTGGAGGTCGTTCCTTGTTGGAAAATTTATTTACTTGTTGGGATATCATTATATTGCCATGTTATCTTAATGCATCTATATACTTGGTAAAGGGTGGAAGGCTCGGCCTCTCGCCTAGTGTTTTGTTCCACTCTTGCCACCCTAGTTTCCGTCATATCGGTGTTATGTTCCCGGATTTTTTTGCGTTCCTTACGCGGTTGGGTTATAATGGGAACCCCTTGATAGTTTGCCTTGATTAAAGCTTTTCCAGCAATGCCCAACATTGGTCTTACCATTTGCCACCTAGCCCTTTTTCCCTTGGGTTTCCGGAGCCCGAGGGTCATCTTATTTTAAACCCCCCGGGCCAGTGCTCCTCTGAGTGTTGGTCCACCTGTCAGGTGCCGGTGGCCACCAGGGGCAACTCTGGGCTGGCCTACCCGTACCTAGGACAATCTGAGTGTGCCCTGAGAAAGAGATATGTGCAGCTCCTATCGGGATTTGTCGGCACATTCGGGCGGTGTTGCTGGTCTTGTTTTAACCTGTCAAAGTGTCTTGAAGAACCGAGGTACCGAGTCTGATCGGAACGTCTTGGGAGGAGGTCTATTCCTTCGTTGATCGTGAGAGCTTGTCATGGGCTAAGTTGGGACTCCCCTGCAGGGATTTGAACTTTCGAAAGCCATGCCCGCGGTTATGGGTAGATGGGAATTTGTTAATGTCCGGTTGTAGATAACTTGAATCTTAACTTAATTAAAATGAATCAACTGAGTGTGTTACCGCGATGGCCTCTTCTCGGCGGAGTCCGGGAAGTGGACACGGTGTTGGAGTTATGTTTGTGCAGGTTGCTCTCTAGTTTCTCGCTCGCGCTTTGCCTCCTCTTCTCGCTCTCTTTTGCGAATAAGTTAGCCGCCATATTTTGCTAGTCGTTTGCTGCAGCTCCACATATATTTGTACCTTGCCTTACCTATAAGCTTAAATAGTCTTGATCGCGAGGATGCGAGATTGCTGAGTCCCTGTGGCTCATAGATTACTATTACACCAGATGCAGGGCCTGATGATTCCGCTCCGGGAGACGCGCTTGAGCTCAAGTGGGAGTTCGACGAGGACTCTCAACGTTACTATGTTTCCTTTCCTGATGATCAGTAGTGGTGCCCAGTTGGGGGTGATCGGTACCGTGTCGCATGTTGGGTTATCTTTTATTTTGGCGCCGTAGTCGGGCCTTGAGTGTTTGGATGGTTTAATGTTATTTATGTACTTGATTGACGTGGCGAGTGTAAGCCAACTATGTTATCTCCCCTTTTATTATCTATATTACATGGGATGTTGTGAAGATTGCCTAACTTGCGACATATGCCTTCAATGCGATTATGCCTCTAAGTCGTGCCTCGACACGTGGGAGATATAGTCGCATCGAGGGTGTTACAGCTCGGGCGAACCGCATTCGCCAAGTTCAATGCGGTACCGCACTACGCATACCTTAAGCTCAAGATGCCAGGTCCTCTAGGAGTAATTACGGTCAATGGAAACACCGAATGCTCCCTCCGAACGGAGGAGCACACGGCGGCCCTTGAAGCGGAAGTACAAAACAGCCTCTCTAGGCAGTTCTCCAGTCCGGCCATTAAACGTCCAGACACCGCCAAGCGCGTCCGGAGTAACCTACAACAAGACCGCCTGGCACGTTCCAAGCAGGCATAGCAGTGCGGCCCCAACCCCAGCCCTTGCGAAAATGCGACACCAGTGCTTCGCGTACATAACTACGCTCTAGAAATACCATGGGTACAGGGGGAGGGGCACCATCACGGCACGCCCGAAACACGGCTTAAACCACACCAGGGGCTACCGATTTTTTAATTTTCTCTTACTTTCAGGACTCCATTCTTCGGAAGGCCTGTTCGGCAGCTCAATTGCCGCACAAACGATGCAAGAACCAGGGAAGCAAACAAGCCATGCCGCATTACAGAACTCCCAGGTGGTCTCTATCACGAGCAGTATACCTGTTTCGCATACCATTCCGCAGCCTGCCCCTGGAACGGACATGTTAGATAGTCCAACCTTTTGCTTATTGCATTATTTGTATCGTTCTCCTTTTATCGCAGCCCCTTCTTAATAAACAATGCATAGCTTTTGTCTATTTTTGCATTACTCTTTTTTTACAAATATACGTTCCTTAACGACATGTTGCACCCGTACACTTTGGTACGGCCAAAATACGCCAGGGGCTTTAGTACCCCTCAATATGGTGTGAAGTCCGAACACTTTAACAAGTGCGGCACCCCGAACTTATAGCATTATATACATCGGCTCCGAATCATGTCTTGGGTCAATAGTTGGGTTTGCCCGGCTCCTATGTTTTGGTGCCTTACGTTCCGCAATGTCGGCTAAGGTAGCACTAGGAGAACTACTGCGATTGTGCCCCGTTGAGCTGGGCCGAGCACCTCAGTAGCGAAAGCTAAAACTGACCGTCATGATGAAGCGAGAGCTGGTCGCTGTTCGAGAGGTTTTTCGAGTCCTTAAAGACTTATGCCGCTTAGAGCGAGGAGTCGGCTCTGTCCTGCCAAGGCGTGGATAGCGCCCCGAACTCAGTCTTCCGAATACCAGGGGCTTCGCCGAAATTCAAAATTATAGAATTCTATGGCTAAGTGAGAGTGTTCACGCATTATAGTCCGATGGCCTTCTTCGTTGTGCTGAGCGCCTCCCTCGAAGGACCCAAACATGGGGAAAAGAGCGCTCAGGTTTATCCCCGAACACCCTAGCACTTGCGGCACGGGGGCAGAAGCCGACGACTCGCCATCTCTCAGAATTGATAAATAGCCGCACAGAAGGTAATATTTTAAATTCCAACAACATTGCTTAGTGCATATGAACAAGTTTTCAGCGCACAGGATAAAACAAGCGAGTTTTACTGAAAAATTACATCCCTAGAACATTCATCCGCCATAAGGCGGGCACCCTTCAAAACATCCTTATAATAATTTTCGGGCTTGCGATGCTCTTTCCCCGGTGGTGGCCCGTCCTTCACAAGCTTCTCACCGTCTAGCTTGCCCCAGTGCACCTTAGCGCGGGCAAGGGCCCTACGGGCACCTTCAATACAGATGGAGCGCTTGATGACTTCGAGACTTGGACAGGCCTCCACCAGCCGCCGCACCAACCCGAAATAGCTCCCAGGCAGAGCCTCTCCAGGCCACAGCCGAACTATGAGGCCCTTCATGGCCTGTTCAGCCGCCTTGTGGAGCTCGACCAGTTGCTTCAGCTGGTCGCTCAGGGGCACGGGGTGTCCGGCCTCAGCATACTGAGACCAGAACACCTTCTCCGTCGAGCTTCCTTCCTCCGCTCGGTAGAATGCGGCGGCATCGGACACGCTACGGGGAAGATCTGCGAATGCTCCTGGGGAGCTCCGGATTCGGGTAAGTAACAAGTAACTCACTTTTATGTGTTTGCTTTGCATAAAGAATGCCTTACCCGCCGCTATCTTTTTCACAACATCCAACTCCTGAAGGGCCTTCTGGGATTCGGCCTTGGCAGACTCGGCATTTTTAATAGCCGCCGCGAGCTCGGACGCTCGCGTCTTTGAGTCAAGCTCCAAGCTCTCATGTTTTTTCATGAGAGCCTGGAGCTCTTGATGCACCTTGCCAACCTGGGCCTCATACTTCTCCCGCTCGATGCGCTCCGCGGCCACCTTCTTCTCGGCCTCGGATAGCGCTTGCTTAAGGGTCACCACCTCAGACGTGGCCCCTACAATACCCACCATAATCCTGTCATTTTTTGCAATTGCACTTTATATATATATATATATATATATATATATAAACAAGGTATTTCTTACCTTCCTTGTCCTCGAGCTTCTTCTTGGCACGCCCGAGCTCTGGCTCGGACTGCTCGAGGTTCTGCCTTAGCGTGTCCACTTCCGCAGTCAGTGCGGCGGACGCCAGCAGGGAAGCCTGCATACGCATATTGACTCCTTTTTGTTAGACTCCTGTGAATTTTATTTGATCCTCTATTCGGCTTTTCTTTCCGAACGCCAAACAGAGCATCAAGGGCTACTGTCTATGCGGTAATATTATTTACACATTTTTTACTTACCTCAAAGCCTGTTAAAAGGCTAGCACAAGCTTCAGTCAGTCCGCTCTTGGCGGACTGAACCTTCTGGATCACCGCACTCATAATAGTGCGGTGCTCCTCGTCGATGGAGGTGCCTTTAAGCACCTCCAACAGATTGTCCGGCGCCTCCGGTTGGATGGGGGTCACCGGCACGGTGGGCTTGCTCCTCTTGGAAGGAGGTCGCCCGCCGGACTCTGGAACCTTTGAAGGTTCCGGAGCGGTGTCCGGCCTGGGGCCGGACTTGGAGCCCTATGGGTTTTATCCCCTTTACTCCTGGAGTCCGGGAGGTCGCCTTGCGGCGCCTCCAAGACCACCTCCTCCCGGCATGGAACCTATTGGGACAACACTTCGGCGTCGTCCGTAGGGCGGGGGGAGGTAGCCGTCGGAAGCGAATTCACATCCGACGAGTCCAGTGAACCGCTCGACGACTCGTCGAGCCGGTCTTTGGGTGGGCTGCATAATATTCAACATAAGGGAAAGCTGTGCAATAAAGGAATACTATGAATTACTCTGGTATCCGAATACTTACGACTTCGCCAGGGGCTTGGCCCTGAGCGGCCACTCCTCTCCGCCGTCGTCGGTGTTGGTGGAGTAGTCCAGAAGGAGGGTTTTTCCCTTATTGGACCCTTCGGCCTCCCCAGTTGGGGCGGTCTTCCTTTTCGTTCCTCCCCCCGTTGGAGGGGGAGAGGTCTCTTCTTCCTGCTCCTCGTCTTCGCGGGAGGAGTGCGCCTTGGAGCCGTCGGATGATGAACCCGACACCTCCTGGCGCAGGGCACTCTTTCGAGTCCCCGCGGCCTTCTTCGTGGCCTTCTTTTCCGGCACCACATAGGGTGCCGGAACCAGCAGCTTCGCCAAAAGCGCGCCGGAGAGTCACTCTGTCCGGACTTCGCCTGCCAATCCTGTGAAAGGTAAGGGAGCTTAGATCCCGCATAGAGTTAAACTATGAAAAACTAATACCCTGTAAAAGGTACAAACAACTTACCGCGCTAGCGTGACGCTGCGTACTGAATCCGCGATCCTCGGTTGCGGATGCGGGAGCTTCGGCGCCCTTGAAAAGCACCTTCCAGGCATCTTCGTACGTCGTGTCGAAGAGCCTGCTCAGAGTTCGGTGCTGCGCCGGGTTGAACTCCCACAGATTAAAGGCCCGTTGTTGACACGGGAGGATCCGGCGGATGAGCATAACCTGGACTACGTTGACAAGCTTGAGCTGCTTGTTCAGCAGGGTTTGGATGCATGTTTGCAGTCCAGTCACCTCTTCTTTGCTGCCCCACAACAGGCCCGTCTCTCTCCAGGACGTGAGCCGCGTTGGGGTCCGGACCGGAACTCGGGGGCTGCGACCCACTCAGGGTCGCGTGGCTCGGTGATGTAAAACCACCCCGATTGCCACCCGTTCAGGGTCTCCACAAAGGATCCTCGAGCCATAGGACGTATGGCATCTTGCCCACCATGGCACCTCCGCACTCCGCATGGTTGCCGCGCACCACCTTCGGCTTGACATTGAAAGTCTTGAGCCATAGGCCGAAATGGGGGCGGATGCGGAGGAAAGCCTCGCACACAACGATAAACGCCGAGATGTTGAGGATGAAGTTCGGGGCCAGATCGTGGAAATCCAGGCCATAGTAGAACATGAGTCCCCAGACGAATGGGTGGATTGGAAAGCCCAGTCCATGGAGGAAGTGGGGAAGGAACACTACCCTCTCATGGGGCCTTGGAGTGGGGAGGAGCTGCCCCTGTTCGGGAAGCCGATATGCGATGTCATTAGACAAGTATCCGGCCTTCCTTAGTTTTTTGATGTGGACCTCCGTAACGGAGGAGACCATCCACTTGCCTCCCACTCCGGACATGGCTGGAGAAGGTTGAGGTGGTGAGTGCGGACTTGGGCATTGGAGCTCGAGTGCGCGAAAATGGATAGGCAAAGGAGGAAGAAGGCGTAGGTGAAAAGGCGGATCCTTATCCCCTTATATGGGTGGACGCAACTACGTGTCCCCACCTGCCTGGTAAAACTCGCTTATCTCCAAGCGCCGTAATCAAGGGCGCGGTTGGGTTACCCATGCCCATATTGACGAGAATCCCGGGATAAGGGGACATGATCTCTGCTTTGACAAGACGTGCGAAGGAAACCGCCTCGCATGACACGCTGAGGTGGGACAGTAAAATGATTCGAATGAAGGCTTGGCCGTGGTGTTGTCACGCTACGGAATACGTCAACATATTAGATTTGTGTAAATATTATTCTCTCTATGGCAATATGTGGAAACTTATTTTGCAGAGCTGGACACTATCTTTGTGTTCAAAATCTTCTATGAAGTACTTGGAGGAGGAACCCGCCTTGCAATGCCGAAGACAAATTGCACGCCCGACTCATCGTCATTGAAGCCTGGTTCAGGGGCTACTGAGGGAGTCCTGGATTAGGGGGTGTCCGGATGGCCGGACTATACCTTCAGCCGGACTCCTGGACTATGAAGATACAAGATTGAAGACTTCATCCCGTGTCCGGAAGGGACTTTCCTTGGTGTGGAAGGCAAGCTTGGCGATGCGGATATTCAGATCTCCTACCATTGTAACCGACTCTATATAACCCTAACCCTCTCCGGTGTCTATATAAACCGGAGGGTTTTATTCCATAGGACAACATACGCAACAATCATACCATAGGCTAGCCTCTAGGGTTTATCCTCTCCGATCCCGTGGTAGATCTACTCTTGTACTACCCATATCATCAATATTAATCAAGCAGGACATAGGGTTTTACCTCCATCAAGAGGGCCCGAACCTGGGTAAAACTTCGTGTCCCTTGCCTCCTATTACCATCCGGCCTAGACGCACAGTTCGGGACCCCCTACCCGAGATCCGCCGGTTTTGACACTGACAGTGGGAAACGTATGAGGTGTGATGGAGAGATGGGGTTCCGTCGGGCTTCCTTTATCGGTTACGGAAGACAAAAGAGGCCTCTTCCGTTTCTAGAGAGTCGATTCACATGATTTTTTTATTTTCTTTTGTAAATAATGCTGACATGGTGAGCTGCATGACCAAAATAATTAAGAGTGAGTGATGATGTCGCAAGGCTGCTGAGGTGGATAGGCTGTATGTCAAGAGAAATAGGTTAGTGGGGATGAACTATTTAGGTATTATAGATGTGTATCACTATGATCGAGATTCAATAAACCATTTACACTGGGTGTATGACCATAGAAGATTTTATTCATGTAAACAGAACAACAATTATTCTCCGACTTAAATGGATAACTGTATTGCAATAAACATGATCCAATCATATTCATGCTCAACGCAAACACCAAATAACATTTATTTAGGTTCAGCACTAATCCCGAAGGTAGAGGGAGTATGCAATTGTGATCTTATCAACCTTGGAATTACTTCCAACACACATCGTCACATCACCCTTAACTAGTCTATGCTTATTTTGCTACTCTAGTTTCAAGTTACTAATCTTCGCAACTAAACTGGTATCAAATACCCATGGGATACTATGAACACTAGTAAAGCACACATCAATAACATTATCAAATATACCTTTGTTCACTTTGCCATCCTTCTTATCCGCCAATTATTTGGGGAAGTTCCGCTTCCAGTGACCATTCCCTTTGCAGTAGAAGCACTCAGTTCCAGGCTTAGGTCTAGCTTTGGGATTCTTTCACGGGAGTGACAACTTGCTTGCCATTCTTCTTGAAGTTCCCTTTCTTCCCCTTGCCCTATTCCCTGAAACTAGTGGTCTTGTTAACCATCAACACTTGATGCTCTTTCTTGATTTCTACCTTCGTTGATTTCAGCATCGCGAAGAGCTTGGGAATCATTTTCATCATCACTTGCATATTATAGTTCATCACGAAGTTCTAGTAACATGGTGATAGTGACTAGAGAAGTCTATCAGTCACTATCTTATCTGGAAGATTAACTCCCACTTGATTCAAGCGATTACAGCACCCAGACATTCTGAGAACATGCTCACTAGTTGAGCTATTCTCCTCTATCTTGTAGGCAAAGTATTTGTCAGAGGACTCATACCTCTCGACACAGGCATGAGTCTGAAATACCAATTTCAGCTCTTGGAACATCTCATATGCTCCGTGGCGTTCAAGACGTTTTTGAAGTCCCGGTTCTAAGTCGTAAAGCATGGCGCCCTAAACTATTAAGTAGTCATCATATCGATCTTGCCAAAAATTCATAACGTCTGCATATGCTCCTGCAATAGGTCTGTCACCTAGCGGTGCATCAAGGACATAATTCTCGTGTGCAGCAATGAGGATAATCCTTAGATCACGGACCTAGTCCGCATCATTGCTATTATCATCTTTCAACTTAGTTTTCTCTAGGAACATATCAAAAACATAGGGGACCTACAACGTGAGCTATTGATCTACAACATAATTTGCAAATACTATCAGGACTAAGTCCATGATAAATTAAGTTCAATTAATCAAATTACTTAAGAACTCCCACATAGATAGACACCCCTCAAGTCATCTAAATGATACGCGATCCAAATCAACTAAACCATGTCCGATCATCACGTGAGATGGAGCAGTCTTCAATGGTGAACATCTATGTGTTGATCATATCTACTATATGATTCACGTTCGACCTTTCGGTCTCCAGTGTTCTGAGGCCATGTTTGTACATGCTAGGCTCGTCAAGTTTAACTTGAGTATTTCGCATGTGCAAAACTATCTTGCACCCATTGTATGTGAACGTAGAGCCTATCACACCCGATCATAACATGATGTCTCAGCATGACGAACTGTCGCAATGGTGCATACTCAGGGAGAACACTTATACCTTGAAATTTTAGTGAGGGATCATCTTATAATGTTACCGCCGTACTAAGCAAAAAAAGATGCATAAAAGATAAACATCACATGCAATCAAAATATGTGACATGATATGGCTTCATCTTGTTCTTTTGATCTCCATCTCCAAAGCACCGTCAAGATCTCCATCGTCACTAGCTTGACACCTTTATCTCCATCGTAGCGTCGTGGTCGTCTCGCCAACTTTTGCTTCTACAACTATCGCTAACACATAGTGATAAAGTAAAGCAATTACATGGCATTTGCATTTAATACAATAAAGAGGCAACCATAAGGCTCCTGCTGGTTGCCAGTAACTTCTACAAAACATGATCATCTCATACAATAATATATATCACATCATGTATTGACCATATCACATCACAACATGCCCTGCAAAAACAAGTTAGACGTCCTCTACTTTGTTATTGCAAGTTTTACGTGGCTGCTACGGGCTTCTAGCAAGAACCGTTCTTACGTACGCATCAAAACCACAACGGGGATTTATCAAGTTTGTTGTTTTAACCTTCAACAAGGACCGTCCACAGTCAAATTCGACTCAACTAAAGTTGGAGAAACAGACACCCGCTAGCCAGCTTTATGCAAAACTAGTTGCATGTCTGTCAGTGGAACCGGTCTGATGAACGTGATCATGTAAGTTTGGTCTGGGCCGTTTCGTCCAACAATACCACCGAAATAAAATAAGACATTGGTGGTAAGCAGTATGATGATCACCGCCCACAACACTTTGTGTTCTACTTGTGCATATCATCTACGCATAGACCTGGCTCGGATGCCACTATAGGGCAACGTAGCATGCAAAAAAATTCCTACGCTCACGCACGATCTATCGAGGAGATGCATAGCAATGATAGGGGGAGAGTGTGTCCACGTACCCTCGTAGACCGAAAGCCGAAGCATTTGATAACGCGATTGATGAGTCGAACTTCTTCTCGTTCCGACCGATCAAGCACCGAAAGTAAGGCACCTCCGAGTTCTGCACATGTTCAACTCGATGATGTCCCTCGAACTCTTGATCCAGCAAAGTGTCGAGGGAGAGTTCCGTCGGCACGATGGTGTGGTGACGGTGATGGTGAAGTGATCCGCGCAGGGCTTCGCCTAAGCACTACGAAGAGATGACCAGAGGCGTAAACTATGGAGGGGGCGCCGCACACGGCTAACAATTGTTGGTCTGTCTGTTCGAGGCGCCCTCTCCCCACATATATATTGGTGGGAGGGGGAGGGGAACAATCTTGGGCGCCCCAAGTAGGAGGAATCCTACTTGGGGGCCCTGAGGGAGTCCTGGATTAGGGGGTGTCGGGTAGCCGGACTATACCTTCAGTCGGACTCCTGGACTATGAAGATACAAGATTGAAGACTTCGTCCCGTGTCCGGATGGGACTTTCCTTGGCGTGGAAGGCAAGCTTGGCGATGCGGATATTCAAGATCTCCTTCCATTGTAACCGACTCTGTGTAACCCTAACCCTATCCGGTGTCTATATAAACCGGAGGGTTGTAGTCCGTAGGCAATCAACTCCATACACAATAATCATACCATAGGCTAGCTTCTAGGGTTTAGCCTCCTTGATCTCGTGGTAGATCTACTCTTGTACTACCCATATATTCAATATTAATCAAGCAGGACGTAGGGTTTTACCTCCATCAAGAGGGCCCGAACCTGGGTAAAACATCGTGTTCCCTGCCTCCTGTTACCATCCGGCCTAGACGCACAGTTCAGGACCCACTACCCGAGATCCGCCGGTTTTGACACCGACATTGGTGCTTTCATTGAGAGTTCCTCTGTGTCGTCGCCTTTAGGTCCGATGGCTCCTTTGATCATCAACAACGATATGGTCCAGGGTGAGACTCTTCTCCCCGGACAGATCTTCGTCTTCGGCGGCTTCGCTCTGCGGGCCAATCCACTCGGCCACCTGGAGCAGATCGGAAGCTACGCCCCTGGCGATCAAGTCAGGTTTGGAAGCTTAAACTACACGGCTGACATCCGCGGAGACTTGATCTTCGACGGGCTCGAGCCACGACCAAGCGCGCCGCACTATCTCGAGGGGCATGATCTAGCTCTGCCCCCGGTTAGTGTCCTGGAGGCCGCACACGCATCGGTTCCGACCCCTAACGCGGAGCCTATTGCGCCAATTGAGGATGAGCGGTTGGACGTCACCTCGGGGGCTGCGATCCCGAAAGCGATCGAGCCGAACGCTAGCCCCGCACTCTGCACGACCCGTGACTCCGAGGATCCGGACTCCTCCCCGGACTCCGAACCCCCCGCGCCCCTGCCAATCGAATCCGATTGGGCGCCGATAATGGAGTTCACCGCCGCAGACATCTTTCAGCACTCGCCTTGTGGCGATATCCTGAACTCTCTCAAGTCTCTCTCCTTATCAGGAGAGCCCTGGCCGAACTACGGTCAGCGAGGATGGGATACGGACATTGAAGAAATTCAAAGCCCACCCACCACCCACTTGGTAGCCACTGTCGACAATTTAAACGACGTGCTCAACTTCGACTCCGGAGACATCGACAGCATGGATGACGATGCAGGAGATACAGACGAGCCAACGCCCATAGGGCATTGGACAGCCACCTCATCTCACAATGTTTACATGGTGGATACCCCTAAAGGAAGCGACAACGAGGAAAAGGGGGATGGGACGGGAGATCGACCCCCCAAAAAGCAATCAAAGCGTCGGCGTAAATGCCGACCCAAGCCCTGCCTCGACAAAAACCCAGCCATAGAGCAGGACGAGCCGGTAGACGACGAGCAGGCCTTAGAGCAACCGTCCGAACAGGGCAACACGGATAGAGAAATCGAACATCCCTCCTCCGGCGAAAACGGCATTCCAGACGACCTCACGCCGAATAAACCTATGGAGCAGAAGAATCTCCACGAGAGGCTCGTTGCAACTGCACGCAACCTAAAAAGCAGAAGCGGAAGCTAAAAACAGTAGAAGATGCACTTCGGATTAGATGGAGCAAAGTAATCAATACCACAGATAAGTACGGCGACAGTCGCCGCACTAAAAGCTATCCGAAAAGAAAGCTACTGCCTGAATTCGACGAAGAGGCCCTAGAGCCCTCGCATTCAAAAAATGAAAAAGCCACATAGTCGGATAGATGACCCCATAAAGCGGCAAGCGGCGCCGCATCTAAATCGGCATGTGACCCACTTAAGGATTCGCATCATGGCCTAGTCAGGTCCATTTATGGGCCAAGAAAGCAAGCTCTCGTAAGCAACGCTATGAAGCCATCATCAGAATCCGGCACACCCAAATACAGGGGCGCCACACACCCCCTATGTTTCACCGATGAGGTCCTGGACTATGAATTCCCAGAGGGATTCAAACCCGTAAACATAGAGGCATATGATGGAACAACAGACCCTGGAGTTTGGATCGAGGATTATATCCTCCACATACACATGGCTAGAGGAAATGATCTCCATGCCATAAAATACCTACCCCTTAAGCTTAAAGGGCCAGCCCGGCATTGGCTTAAAAGCCTTCCCGAAAACACAATTGGAAGTTGGGAAGAGCTCGAGGATGCTTTCCGAGCAAACTTTCAAGGGACCTATGTCCGCCCTCCGGATGCAGACGATCTTAGTCACATAACTAACCCGGAGAATCAGCTCGGCGGTTCTGGAATAGATTCCTCACTAAAAAGAATCAGATAGTCGACTATCCGGACGCCGAAGCCTTAGCAGCTTTCAGGCATAATGTCCGAGACGAATGGCTCGCCAGACACCTCGGCCAAGAAAAGCCAAGAACAATGGCCGCACTAACAAGCCTCATGACCCGCTTTTGTGCAGGAGAGGACAGCTGGTTGGCAAGGTACAGCCCCAGCGACCCAAGTACATCCGAAACTAAGGATGGAAACGGAAAACCGCGACGCAATAAGGACCGTCGCTGGACCAAGGACAAAAATCCGAAGAGCACGGCAGTCAATGCCGGATTCAAAGGCTCACGATGAAACCAGGAAAAATTGCCCCCCCCCCAGGATAACAGGGATGATCCATCCAACCTAAATAAAATCCTGGACAGGATATGTCAGATACACAGTACTCCCGGGAAGCCTGCTAACCATACCCACAGAGACTGTTAGGTTTTCAAACAATCTGGCAGACTCAATGCCGAACACAAGGGGCTCGACACACCAAGCGAAGACGAGGACGAACCCCAAAAGCAGAGCACCAGGAAACAAAAGAACTTCCCACAAGAAGTAAAAACAGTGAACTCACTTCACATAACAAAACGTGCGGCGCCTGTAAAGGTACGCACCACACGACCCATCCCCAAAGGGTCCTGCCACTGGTTGTCAAAACCGATCATCTTTGATTAGCTAGATTATTCTAGGAATATCAAGAATGTAGGCTGGGCTGCCTTGATACTCAATCCAATAATTGGCGGACTCCAGTTTTCAAATGTCCTTATGGACGGCGGAAGTGGACTAAACCTGATATATCAGGATACAATCCAGCACATGGGGATAAACCCAGCAAGAATCCACCGCAGCAAAACTTCCTTTCAAGGGGTAATACCTAGTCCGGACACCCATTGTACAGGTTTTCTCCGGCTCACTGTCACATTCGGCTCTGCCGATAACCTCCGCCGCGAAAAGCTGACCTTCCATATCGTCTCGTTCTCAAGTCGCTATCAAGCACTACTGGGACGCGAAGCTTTCACTCGCTTTAACGCAATACCGCATTATGCATCTCTTACGCTTAAGATGCCCGGTCCACGAGGCATCATCTCTTTGAAGGGGAAGCACTAAAGTGCGCCTCCCCAAGCAGAGGACTGTGCGGCCGCTTTGATAGCCCCACAGCAAAATGGCCTCACCGGCCAAAAAACTTCAAAATAGGTCATTCAAGACCACGAACGCGGATAGACGAGTTCGGTGCAAAATCATCATTGATGCAGGCCTAGAAGCCATATACCCCCTCACTAGGGGCTCCACGCATATACAATAAGAGACAATAAAGCTCAAACTTATATATCTTACTTTATACTTTGCTTATTTTAAACTTTTTCGGCACGACCCGTTTTCAACTCAGTTCCTCTCTTTTACAGATGAACGTCGTGCGGCACCCGTCCAGGATATGGCACAACGGAGACACTGGCGCAGATGTGCAGTAGGGACCCGTCCTAAAGGATTCTTTTTAGATTAAGACCCTGCGTAAACCTTTTTTACTATCTCTTGTTGCTACACATCCCCTGGTTTTTTCTTTCTAATATAACCAAGGAGGAGGCTGGCGTCTTGGCATGTGGCCATGTCAGAATTTTTGCACGTACCTGGACACTAGGGGCTTTTTAAATAAAGAGTGTTGTCTCGTCCGCACTCATAAAGACTGAACACCTTAGGGAGTGTTCGGCATCACGAGTTTTGGCATTATATGCATCAGCTCCAAATCATGTCTTTGGTCAAATGTTGGGTTGCCTGGCTCCTGAGTTCGGCTACCTTACGTTCCGCTCTATCGGCTAAGGTAGCACCAGGAGAACTACTGCGATTGTGCCCCCGGTTCGGCCAGGGCGAGCACCTCAGTAGAGAAAGCCGAAAACTGACTGTCATGATGTAGCGTGAGACTGGTCAGCCACTCGATGACCTATCGGAATCTATCGGATTCCTCCGCTTTAACGATGGGCCGCTTCCCGGTCAGGCACATACGCGCCCCGAATTTTGACGAGCGCAGTTGCCACCAAGGAGCCACCTAAAGAGTCTCATTGTCAAACTCCTATGGCTAAGTGAAAGTGTTAAAGCATTATAGTCCGGTTGCCTGGCCCGCTGCGCTATCACCTCCTTTGTAGGACCAAGACGTTGGGTTAAGTGTGAAAATGCGTCTTCTGCGAGCACCCCCGCACTATGTGCATGGGGGCTGAAGCCAACGACTGCCATCTTTCAGATTCTATATATATATATATATATATATATATATATATATATATATATATATATATATATATATATATATATATATATATATATATATATATATATATCTTAAAACGGCCGCATAGGAGGTGTTCCCAGTACTTGGAGGCACAAGTATAAAAAAGGCCACTACAGTTTATCAAAATATTACTTTATAATTACATATGCTATCATAACATAGCATCTTTCGGGCACTGCGTCTCTATTACACGAGCGCCTTCAAGAACTTCTTGAAAATAGTGCTCGGAGGGTGCTCGGCTTTTGTCCGAATCTCGGGACGCAACAACGGTGGTCTCCATCTCTGCCCAGTATGTCTTAACACGGGCAAGAGCCATCCTAGCGCCCTCTATGCATACTGACCTCTTCATTGCATTTATACGCGGCACCGCGTCAAGGAATTGTTGCACCAAGCTGAAATAACTCTTCGGCTCCGATCTCCCAGGCCACAGATGACCCATGACGTACTTCATGGCGAGTCCGGACAATCTATTCAGCTCGGCCTATTGAGCCAGGCGATCGTACACTGCCAGTGGACGCTCTGGATTGTGGAACTGTGACCAGAAAAGCTTTTCCACTTCGCGATCTTTTAGATCTCGAAAGTGTTCGGTCGCATCAGCAGCACTTGCTGCCAAATCCAGATAGGTGTCCTCCACACTCCACATCCGGTCCAACGGAGCAAACTTCGGATCACAAAACTTCCTCCATAGCATAAAGGGCTTTCCAGCCGCAATCTGTTCGGCCTGACACAGCTCCTCTTTTGCAGCTCTCATCGCAGAGCGAGCGTCCTTGGCATCGGCAACGACCTTCTCTAAGTCCGTCTGTCTCGCCCGGTCTTCTTTCTCAAGAAGTTTGCAACGGTCTGCAACGCACTTTAACTTCTCGGCCATCTCGGCCATCTCTTCTTTGCTTTGGCAGTGAGCAGCCTGTTCGGCTCTCAGCCCTTCAAGGGCCTTCTCGGCAGCCGCATCGCTTTTTCTGGCTTGCTCCTTAGCTCGGGCAAGTTCTGCCCTAAGATTCTCCACGGCGGCCGTACCATCTGCGTCAAGCACACACATTGTAAGACACTGGCATGAAGCTCCTCTTACCTGATGCCGCCCGAAGAATTACATACGTTGAGCCTCATCAAGCCGCTTGTTGACAAGCGCGATGTCGGCATCTGCCACGTCCAGTTGTCGCTTTAGTTCGGCCACATCATCAGTTCGGCTTGATTCCGGACACCTCGCCACCTACATTCAAAGGCGACATCTTAGACCTGGGATTATGATCCTCTGCGTGCCGTCATTTCTTGACAACACGCAGAGTCTCAGGGGCTACTATCTACACAGGGCGCATCTTACTTATGCGCAACTGACAAAAGTGTACATTATCTAACGTACCTCAAAACCCGTCAGTAAACTTTTGACGGCCTCATGCAATCCGCTTTCTGCGGATGAAATCCTTTCAATCACCGTGCCCATCAATGCACGGTGCTCCACCTGGTTTCAGGAAGGGGAGCCGGACACCTGATCAGCTTTGCCTTCGCTATCCACTCCTGTTTAAAAGGACGGCTCTTTTAGAGGCAAGTTTATGAAAATTATACGGATAGAAGGTCCGGGCACAAGGTTGCTTGCTTGAGTATCCGGGCGATTGCAGCTTAGGCCTGCGTCCTCGGTTAAATCCGGACACATCTCTTGTGATCCGAAGAACAGTCTATACATCTCCGCGGGCGTTGCGCCCATCAAATTCTGGAGAGCTCGCGGTCCCTCTGGATTAAACTCCCACAGGCGAAGGGGGCGACGTTTGCCGGGCAATATTCGGCGAATCAGCATGACCTGCGTCACCTTGACCAAACTGAGGTCTCCTTCCAAGAGATCCTTAATACGGCCCTGTAACAGGGGCACGTCTTTGGATAACCCCCAATCTAATCCTTTGTTGACCCATGATGCTAGCTGTGATGGGGGACCCGAGCAAAAGGCAGGAGGCGCCGCCCACTTGTCGTCCCTGGGAGCGGTGATATAGAACCATTCTCGTTGCCACAAGCCGAGCTCCTCTTGAAAGGAGCCCTCGAGCCATGGAGCATCTGCATTCTTACTTACGACAGTGCCTCCGCACTCTGCGTGCTGTCCCTCGATCATCTTCGGCTCCACTCCAAAGGTCTTGAGCCATAATCCGATGTGAGGAGTAACACGGAGGAACGCTTCGCACACAACGATGAATGAGGAAATGTGGAGGATGGACTCCGGAGCTAAGTCATGAAATTCCAGCCCGTAATAAAACAGCAGCCCCCTCACGAAGGGATCCATCGGGAGCAGGCAACCTATGCTGAATTTCGGCGGTCAAGAACTTAGCCTCTCTCAACTTTAGCACGTCCTCCTCCGTGACGGAGGAGGGCATCCATCGGCCTTGAAGGTCGAAATCGGACATTGTCGAAGGTCTGAAGCGCCTGGAATCTGGAGCCTAGGGTGTTGGAACTCGAGGCGATGGGCGAACTCGTTTGAGATTGGAAAAAGGAGTAAGGCCTTGGTCTCTTTATAAGAGGTTGGATACCAGGAGCCCTCCCCGTAACCGTTTGGGACTCGCCTTTAATCGAGAAAACATGCTAACGGGCACGATTGGGTTACCCACGTCCGTATTGATGAGAATCCCGTAAAAGGGGGGCACACGATCTCTGCTTTGACAAGACGTGCCAAGGAAACCGCCTCGCAAAACACGCTGAGGGGGAAAAGTGAAAACGATTCGAGTGAAGGACTTGGCCGTAGTGTGATGACGCACTGCGGAATACGTCGGCAGATTTGATTTGTGTCAATATTATTCTCTCTATTGCAATATGTGGAAACTTATTTTGCAGAGCCGGACACTACTCTTGGTGTTTACAATCTTCTACGAAGGACTTGGAGGAGGAACCCGCCTTGCAATGCCGAAGACAATTTGCACGCCGGACTCGTCGTCATTGAAGCCTGGTTCAGGGGCTACTGAGGGAGTCCTGGATTAGGGGGTGTTCGGGTAGCCGGACTATACCTTTAGCCGGACTCTTGGACTATGAAGATACAAGATTGAAGACTTCGTCCCGTGTCCGGATGGGACTTTCCTTGGCGTGGAAGGCAAGCTTGGCGATGCGGATATTCAAGATCTCCTACCATTGTAACCGACTCTGTGTAACCCTAACCCTATCCGGTGTCTATATAAACCGGAGGGTTGTAGTCTGTAGGCAATCAACTCCATACACAACAATCATACCATAGGCTAGCTTCTAGGGTTTAGCCTCCTTGATCTCGTGGTAGATCTACTCTTGTACTACCCATATCTTCAATATTAATCAAGCAGGACGTAGGGTTTTACCTCCATCAAGAGGGCCCGAACCTGGGTAAAACATTGTGTTCCCTGCCTCCTGTTACCATACGTCCTAGACGCACAGTTCGGGACCCACTACCCAAGATCCGCCGGTTTTGACACCGACAGGCCCTATTAAAATTGCGCCCCCTACCATATTTACCGGAGGGGGAAGGAAGGAGCAGAGAGGAGGGGAGGAAGGGGGAGGCAGAATCCCTCCCCTTCCTTCTATCTTGTCATCTTTCCTTCCCCTTATGGTTCGGCCTATATGGGGGGAGTAGCCGCCAATGCTGGCTACTGTGTTTCCCCTCTTGGCCCATTAGGCCCATATCTTTGTCGGGGGTGCCCGGAACCCCTTTCTGGTGACCCGATATGTACCCGGTACCCACGGAACACTTCTGGTGTCCGAATACCATCGTCCTATATATCAATCTTTACCTCTCGACCATTTCGAGACTCCTCTTCATGTCTGTGATCTCATCCGGGACTCCAAACAACATTCAGTCACCAAAACACATAACTCATACAATACAAAATTGTCATCGAACGTTAAGCGTGCGAACCTACGGGTTCGAGAACTATGTAGACATGACCAAGACACCTCTCTGGTCAATAACCAATAGCGGAACCTAGATGCTCATATTGGCTCCTACATATTCTACGAAGATCTTTATCGGTTGAACCGTTATGACAACATACGTTATTCCCTTTGTCATCGGTATGTTACTTGCCCGAGATTCGATCGTCAGTATCCACATACCTAGTTCAATCTCGTTACTGGCAAGTGTCTTTACTCATTGCATAATATATCATCCTGTAACTAACTCATTAGTCACTTTGCTTGCAAGGCTTCTTTTGATGTGCATTACCGAGAGGGCCTAGAGATACCTCTCCGATACTTGGAGTGACAAATCCTAATTTCGATCTATGCCAACCCAACAAAAACCTTCGAAGATACCTGTAGAGCATCTTTGTAGTCACCCAGTTACGTTTTGACGTTTGATAGCACACAAGGTATTCCTCTGGTATCCGGGAGTTGCATAATCTCATAGTCAAAGGAATATGTATATGACATGAAGAAAGCAATAGCAATAAAACTGAACGATCAATATGCTAAGCTAACAAATGGGTCTTGTCCATCAAATCATTCTCCTAATGATGTGATCTCGTTCATCAAATGACAACACATGTCCATGGTTAGGAAACTTAACCATCTTTGATTAACGAGCTAGTCTAGTAGAGGCTTACTAGGGACAGGGTATTTTGTCTATGTATCCACACATGTATCAAGTTTACGGTTAATATAATTTTAGCATGAATAATAAACATTTACCATTATATAAGGAAATATAAAATAACAACTTGATTATTGCCTCTAGAGCATATTTCCTTCATCAACAACACCCCGAAGGAGCAGCGAAGGGCGCCCAGAGGAGCAAGGTGGAGAAGGCGGCGGCTAGGGTTTAGAACCCTCTATCTTTTTTTTGAATCTATGTTATGTTATTATGTTGTAATTGAACTATGGATGATCGTGCTCTGGGCTTGTTGGCCCTATCTATGTTATGTTATTAAGTTTTCTATCTATACTATTATTAAGTTCTTGCTAGTTTGTACTTTTTTTTGAATTATTGATTTTTTCAGAGAGCTCGCTTTATTCATAAGCACCTAGTGCATGCATAGCTACACAAGCCACCACCACATCGAGGAATCTTGCTCGGTGACGAGGGTTTCGAGTTCCTTAATGGTCATGGTGTGCTTACTGATACGTCCATTTTACATCATGCTTTTATATCGATATTTATTGCATTATGGCTTATTATTACACATTATGTCACAATACTTATTTTACAAGGTTTACATGAAGAGGGAAAATGCCAGCAGCTGGATTTCTGGGCTGGAAAAGGAGCAAATATTAGAGACCTATTCTACACAACTCCAAAAGTCCTGAAACTCCACGAAAGTCACTTTTGGAATATATTAAAAATATTGGGCGAAGAAAGCACCAGAGGGGGGCCACCCACCGTCCACGAGGGTGGAGGGCGCGCCCCCTACCTTATGGGCCACCTGGAAGCCCCCCGATGCCCATCTTATGGTATAAGGTGTCTTTTGCCCTGGAAAAAAATCACAAGGAAGCTTTTGGGACGAAGAGCCGCCGTCTCGAGGTGGAACCTTGGCGGAACCAATCTAGGGCTCCGGCGAGCTGTTTTGCTGCGGAAATAGCCCTCCGGGAGGGGGAAATTGTCACCATCGTCATCACCATCGATCCTCTCATCGTGAGGGGGTCAATCTCCATCAACATCTTCACCAGAACAATCTCCTCTCAAACCTTAGTTCATATCTTGTATCTGATATTTGTCTCAAAACCTCAGATTGGTACCTGTGGGTTGCTAATAGGGTTGATTACTCCTTGTAGTTGATGCTAGTTGGTTTATTCGGTGGAAGATTATATGTTCAGATCCTTTATGCACATTAATACCCCTCTGATTATGAACATGAATATTATTTGTGAGTATTTACGTTTGTTCCTGATGACATGGGAGAAGTCTTTTTATAAGTAGTCATGTGAATTTGGCATTCGTTCGATATTTCGATGAGATGTATGTTGTCTTTCCTCAAGTGGTGTTATCTGAACGTCGACTACATCAGACTTCACCATTGTTTGGGCCTAGGGGAAGGCATTGGGAAGTAATAAGTAGATGATGGGTTTCTAGAGTGACGGAAGCTTAAACCCTAGTTTATGTGTTGCTTCGTAAGGGGCTGATTTGGATCCATATGTTTCATGCTATGGTTAGGTTTAGCTTAATTCTTCTTTCGTAGTTGCGGATTCTTGTGAGGGGGGTTAATCATAAGTTAGATGCTTGTCCAGGGAAGAGCAGTACCACAAGCACCGGTCCACCCACATATCAAATTATCAAGGTAACGAACACAAATCATATGAGCATGATGAAAACTAGCTTGACGATAATTCCCATGTGTCCTCGGGAGCGCTTTCCTTTATATAAGAGTTTGTCCAGGCTTGTCCTTTGATAAAAAAAGGATTGGGCCACCTTGCTAAACCTTTTTTACTTTTGTTACTTGTTACCCGTTACAAATTATCTTATCGCAAAACTATATGTTACCGATAATTTCAGTGCTTGCAGAGAATACCTTACTGAAAACTGCTTGTCATTTCCTTCTGCTCCTCATTGGGTTCGACACACTAACTTATCGAAAGGACAATGATAGATCCCCTATACTTGTGGGTCATCAAGGCTCTTTTCTGGCACCGTTGTCGGGGAGTGAAGCGCCTTTGGTAGGTGGAATTTGGTAAGGAAAAATTTATATAGTGTGCTGAAATTTACTGTCACTTATTACTATGGAAAATAATCCTTTGATGGGCTTGTTCGGGGTATCTTCACCCCAACCAGTAGAGCAAAGATTTTCTCCTGAACCTACTGAACCTACTGAAAATGTTTACTTTGAAATTCCTTCGGGTATGATAGAGAAACTGCTAGCTAATCCTTTTACAAGAGATGGAACATTACATCCTGATATGCACCTAATCTATGTGGATGAAGTTTGTGGCTTATTTAAGCTTGCAGGTATGCCCGAGGATGTTATCAAGAAGAAGGTCTTCCATTTATCTTTGAAGGGAAAGGCATTGACATGGTTTAGGCTATGTGATGATATTGGATCATGGAACTACAACCGATTGAAATTGGAATTTTATCAGAAGTTTTATCCTATGCATCTTGTTCATCATGACCGTAATTATATATATAATTTTTGTCCTCGTGAAGGAGAAAGTATCACTCAAGCTTGGGGGAGGCTTAAGTCAATGTTATATTCATGCCCCAATCATGAGCTCTCAAGAGAAATTATTATTCAGAAAAATTATGCTCGGCTTTCTCTCAATAATCTCTCCATGCTCGATACTTCTTGTACTGGTTCTTTTATGATGAAGACTATTGAATTCAGATGGGATTTATTGGAAAGAATTAAACGCAGCTCTGAAGATTGGGAACTCAATGAAGGTAAGGATTCAGGTATAACACCTAAGTTTGATTGTGTTAAATCTTTTATAGATACCGATGCTTTTCGTGAATTTAGCACTAAATATGGGCTTGACTCTGAGATAGTAGCTTCTTTCTGTGAATCATTTGCTACTCATGTTGATCTCCCTAAGGAGAAGTGTTTTAAATAGCATCCTCCCATTGAAGTAAAAGTAGTTGAACCTATTAAAGTTGAATAAAATACTATCACTTATAATGTTGATCCTATTGTTCCTACCGCTTATATTGAGAAACCACCTTTCCCTATTAGAATAAAGGATCATGCTAAAGCTTCAACTGTGGTTCATAAGAGCAATGCTAGAACACATACACCCTCTGAGCAAATTAAATTTGAACCTAGTATTGCTATGGTTAAGGATCTCTTGGTCGATAATATTGATGGGCATGTTATTTACTTCTGTGATGAAGCTGCTAGAATTGCTAGACCCAATACTAAAAATAAACATAGACCTATTGTTGGCATGTTTGTTGTTTCTGTTAAAATAGGAGATCACTGTTATCATGGCTTATGTGATATGGGTGCTAGTGTCAGTGCAATACCTTATACTTTATATAAAGAAATTATGCATGATATTGCACCTGCTGAGATAGAAGATACTGATGTTACTATTAAGCTTGCCAATAGAGATACTATTTCACCAGTTGGGATTGTTAGAGATGTTGAAGTCTTGTGTGGGAAAGTTAAATATCCGACTGATTTTATTGTTCTTGCTTCCCCACAAGATGACTTTTGTCCCATTATATTCGGTAGACCCTTCTTGAATACTGTTAATGCTAAGATAGACTGCGAAAAAGATATTTTTACTGTTGGTTTAGGGGATATATCTCATGATTTTAATTTTGCTAAATTTCGTAGACAACCCCATGATAAAGAATTGGCTAGTAAAGATGAAATTATTGGTCTTGCTTCTATTGCCGTGCCTCCTAATGATTCTTTAGAACAATATTTGCTAGACCATGAAAATGATATGTTTATGAATGAAAGAAGGGAAATAGATGAAGTCTTCTTTAAACAGGGACCTATTTTGAAACACAACTTTCCTGTTGAAATTCTAGGGGATCCTCCTCCACCCAAGGGTGATCCCGTGTTTGAGCTTAAACCATTACCTGATACTCTTAAATATGCTTATCTTGATTAAAAGAAGATATATCCTGGTATTATTAGTGCTAACCTTTCAGAGCAGGAAGAAGAGAAATTATTGAACACTCTGAAAAAGTATCGTGCTGCTATTGCATATACTCTTGATGATCTTAAGGGCATTAGTCCCACTCTATGCCAGCACAAAATAAAATTGGAGAAAGACGCTAAACCGGTTGTTGATCACTAATGACAGTTAAATCCTAAGATGAAAGAAGTGGTAAGAAATGAAATACTAAAGCTTCTGGAGGCAGGTATAATTTATCCTGTTGCTGATAGTCAGTGGGTAAGTCCTGTCCATTGTGTCCCTAAGAAGGGAGGTATTACTGTTGTTCCTAATGATAAAGACAAATTGATCCCACAAAGAATTGTTGTAGGTTATAGAATGGTAATTGATTTCCACAAATTAAATAAAGCTACTAGAAAGGATCATTACCCTTTACCTTTTATTGATCAAATGCTAGAAATATTATCCAAACATGCACATTTTTGCTTTCTAGACGGTTATTCTGGTTTCTCTCAAACACCTGTATCGAAAGAGGGTCAGGAAAAGACCACTTTTACTTGCCCTTTCGGTACCTTTGCTTATAGGCGTATGCCTTTTGGTTTATGTAATGCACCTGCTACCTTTCAAAGATGTATGACTGCTATATTCTCTTACTTTTGTGAAAAGATTGTTGAGGTTTTCATGGATGATTTCTTGGTGTATGAAACTTCTTTTTATGATTGGTTAAGCAACCTTGATCGAGTTTTGCAGAGATGTGAAGAAACTAATCTTGTCTTGAATTGGGAGAAGTGCCACTTTATGGTTACTGAAGGTATTGTCTTGGGGCATAAAATTTCTGAAAGAGGTATTGAAGTTGATAAAGCTAAAGTTGATGCTATTGAAAAGATGCCATGTCCTAAGGACATTAAAGGTATAACAAGTTTCCTTGGTCATGCCGGTTTTTATAGGAGGTTCATTAAAGACTTCTCAAAAATTTCTAGGCCTGTGACTAATCTCTTGCAAAAAGATGTTCCTTTTTTCTTTGATGATGATTGTGTAGAAGCATTTGAAATACTTAAGAGAGCCTTGATTTCTGCACCTATTTTTCAGCCACCTGATTGGAATATACCCTTTGAAATTATGTGTGATGCTAGTGATTATGTTGTAGGTGCTGTTCTAGGACAAAGAGTTGGTAAGAAATTAAATGTTATCCAATATGCTAGTAAAACTCTAGAAAGTGCCCAGAGAAATTATGCTACTACTGAAAAAGAATTTTTAGCAGTTGTATTTGCTTGTGGTAAGTTCAGACCTTATATTCTTCTTGCGTAGTTGCGGATGCTTGCGAGGGGGGTTAATCATAAGTGGGATGCTTGTACAAGGAAGGGTAGTACTCAAGCACCGGTCCACCCACATATCAAATTATCAAAGTAACGAACGCGAATCATATGAGCATGATGAAAACTAGCTTGACGATAATTCCCATGTGTCCTCGGGAGCGCTTTCCTTTATATAAGAGTTTGGCCAGGCTTTTCCTTTGCTACAAAAAGGATTGGGCGACCTTGCTGCAGCTTGTTTACTTTTGTTACTTGTTACCCGTTACGAATTACCTTATCACAAAACTATCTGTTACCGATAATTTCAGTGCTTGCAGAGAATACCTTACTGAAAACTGCTTGTCATTTCCTTCTGCTCCTCGTTGGGTTCGACACTCTTACTTATTGAAAGGACTACGATAGATCCCTATACTTGTGGGTCATCACTTACTCACCATCTCCATAAGCATACGAAACATAGTGAGCATCTTACCTTTGAGGGAGCACATGAACTTACACTATTGCAGGATGGTCCAAACGTGACAGTCGAATTAGAGACCCTTCGATGAAACTGTGTGCGATGCCATAATCACAAACAGTGGTGTAAAAGAACCGTCAAAAAAGGTGCAAAACATTTGTGATGACGGATGCATCAAACACGGTTTAGATTTTAGTTACGTGTGCGATGCAGGGTGTACGGTTCAGTTCAATTAATTGTTTGCGATGAGGAGGAACAAAAGAAATGGGCATCCAAATGAAGGTGTGTGCGATATACAACATAAGGTACACTAGGATGAACTGTGTGTGATTAGGCAACACAATGTAAACGGTTCAACTGAACAAGATGTGTGTGATACGCGGCAAACAGATCCGTAATCATAAATGTGTGCAAAGACCAATAATAACACAGACGATTGCTGCTAATAAGCCGTGAGATTTGCTCTGTCTACAGAAGAATAACATGTATATATATAACTGAAATAAACATCCAATAACATAAGTGACTATATAGATCATTCACACACACCTCAATAAACAATTGCATGCATTCCAAAGTAGGAGAAACGATCGTCTAGCCATCTACTTCTTGTGATGCTCCTGCCACTGCTCTGTGGCTCGATCCCTCGTCTGTGGCAGGAAGAAGACACTTCCTCATGTCAATGATCCACTTGTACATCTCGTAGCTTGTGTACGCGTCCCTGGCCGCGTATTTGACATGTTGTTCATCTAGTCTCTCATGCCACACACTTTGCCAGGCGTTCTTGTCCTTCTTGCTCTCATTCTTCACCTTCATGTAGTAGGGGTTGATGATGGCCGAGGCGAGTTCAACCAGGGAGTTCAGTTTGTTTTTGTCGCTGCCCCAGACCTTGTAGTGGTGCTGGATGTTGACAAGATTCGGGCATTTCAAGCCCGAAACCTTGAGCACTTTAGATCGTTGGTGGTGTCCGCCATAAAGAAACTGTAGTTGGAGCTGTTGATAAACCTAGAGAAACGCTCGCAAGGCCTTGTGGCCAGGTGGTAGTGGTACACGAGGATGTCATGCCGCACGCACAACTAGGCAACAACAACGTTCTGATCGTGCCCGGCACGACCGATGGTGTACTCGAGGTCGAAGCCGACCACTTGGTACTTGTCCTCGGCAAGGAACTGCTCCATAGTTTGGATGAAGCTCTCCACCCAGACTGGATCATTCGTGTACATCACTGAGAGGGCCTTCCCCTCACGTGGGTGTCCACTATGTGATGCATGGTGAACCGCCTGGCGTTCTCGTCGTCGGCCGCTAGGAGCGCCATTGGAGCCACGGGGATCGCCATTGGAACCACTGGATGTTCTATCTGTATGTGTCGTCGTGGGTGTGCTTATTGTGTCATCTGACGTGAGAGATGAAGGTAAATGGCCGCAGGAATAAATGGGGGCCGGGCGGCCTGGATTCTCTGTGTGTCCGCATGGCAATTTTTGCAGCGGGTAACTGCATTGTCGCGCCGTACCTGGCGCAACCGCATGCACACGAACGTGCGTGATTGTGCGCCGGCCCCAAACACTGGTAGCGCGCGTGGAGGGACGAGCACCCAGAGGGACGCAAGAGCAGAGTGCGCGTGGCGGGACGCGACTAGAGCGTGCTGCGGCCGCCTCAACCGCAAACAACCACACACATAGAGTAGTTGAACACGCAGGAAATGGTCGTCTACAAGCTGACCGATAGTTGCATCGCTACATAGAGAGCGGCCGTGTGCTACTACCTCCATCTTGGTCTATAGTCCCCTTTATATTCTGTGCCATACTTTGCCCTCAAATTTAACCAACAAAATGTTAATGCATGTTACAAAAATTATATAATTAGAAACAATGTTCAAATACGAATCCAACTATATAATCTTTGGCGACATGCATTCGTATTTTATTAGTTAAATCCTACTTATAAACCAGGACGTGGGTATAGTAGGTAATTAAATCGCAACGTTTTTTCATTAACCATATGTGTACATGGCCTTTCATCCTCGTCTCGCACGTCTTGTCACCCCGCTACCGCAGACGGCTTACAGCGCAAGCTTGTGCAACGCGCGGGGGCGTTCTTTTGGCTAAACGGTGGCGCCAATGAATCGTCGGTGAGCCCGTTCCCGTGCAACCTCGTTGTTTCCCGAGCAAGCTTCCCGCCCAACTCGGTGAAATCCCCAAAAATCCCAATGCTTACCGGCCTGCTATATAAACCCTCACGGCTGGCGAGTCCTGCGTCGCATTTTCCCCACCCTCCCTGTAGCTTATCTCGTCTGCTTCTCCCACAGTCGCCAATGGCACCGGTACGTCGTCATCGCTGATACGTCTACGTCGTATCTACTTTTACAAACACTTTTGCCCTTGTTTAGGACTCTAACTTGCATGATTTGAATGGAACTAACCCGGACTGACGTTGTTTTCAGCAGAATTGCCATGGTGTTATTTTTTTACAGAAATAAAAGTTCTCGGAATGACCTGAAAATCAACGGAGAATTATTTTGGAATATATAAAAAATATTGGAAGAAGAGTCCACGTCATGGGGGCCTCCACCTGTCCACGAGGGTGGGGGGCGCGCCCTACCCCCTGGGCGCGCCCCCTGCATCGTGGGCCCCCTGGTGCTCCACCGACCTCAACTCCAACACTATATATTCACGTTCAGGGAGAAAAAAAATCAGAGAGAATGATTCATCGCATTTTACGATACTGATCCGCCGCCAAGCCCTAATCTCTCTCGGGAGGGCTGATCTGGAGTCCGTTCGGGGCTCCAGAGAGGGGAATCCATCATCGTCGTCATCATCAACCTTCATCCATCACCAATTTCATGATGCTCACCATCGTGCATGAGTAATTCCATCGTAGGCTTGTTGGACGATGATGGGTTGGATGAGATTTATCATGTGATCGAGTTAGTTTTGTTAGGGTTTGATCCCTAGTATCCATTATGTTCTGAGATTGATGTTGCTATGACTTTGCTATGCTTAATGCTTGTCACTAGGGCCTGAGTGCCATGATTTCAGATCTGAACCTATTATGTTTTCATGAATATATGTGAGTTCTTGATCCTATCTTGAAAGTCTATAGTCACCTATTATGTGTTATGATCCGTTAACCCCGAAGTGACAATAATCGGGATACTTACCTGTGATGACCGTAGTTTGAGGAGTTCATGTATTCACTATGTGTTAATGCTTTGGTCTGGTACTCTATTAAAAGGAGGCCTTAATATCCCTTAGTTTCCAATGGGACCCCGCTGCCACGGGAGGGTAGGACAAAAGATGTCATGCTAGTTCTTTTCCATAAGCTCGTATGACTATATTTGGAATACATGCCTACATTACATTGATGAATTGGAGCTAGTTCTGTGTCACCCTATGTTATGACTGTTACATGATGAACTGCATCCGGCATAATTCTCATCACGTATCCAATTCCTACGAGCTTTCCATATATTGTTCTTCGCTTATTTACTTTTTCGTTGCTATTGTTACAATCACTACAAAACACAAAAATATTACTTTTGCTACCGTTACTTTTGCTATTGTTACCACTACTATCATATTACTTTTCTACTAAATACCTTGCTGCGGATATTAAGTTATTTAGGTGTGGTTGAATTGACAACTCAGCTGCTAATACCTGAGAATATTCTTTGGCTCCCCTTGTGTCGAATCAATAAATTTGGGTTGAATACTCTAGCCTCGAAAACTGTTGCGGTCCTCTATACTTGTGGGTTATCAATCGCTCAGCCACTCCACCGTCATTAGAGGATAGTTCCAGCTGGAAGGCTACACCGTGGTGGTGGCGCAGTCCCCGGCGTAGTGTAGTGCGCGTGGCATCCATGTTGGGTGTGCATGGAACACCCACCACACGCTCCGCCGCCGCTTCCCATCGGCAGCTGTTGCCGGCCGCCGTTGCCACCACACCACCGTCAAAAGCCACGACCATTGCCCGCTCCGCCGCCGCGGCCCGAAGGCTGGAGGTGGCCGTCGTGGCCGCCAGCCCACCATCGACCGTCGTGGTCATTACCCGCTCTACCACCGCCGCCCGAAGGCGAGAGGCGGAGGTGGATGCCCGCAAGTGCGTCAGTGACCTTGCTCGCTACACAGAGTTCCTGCGGGAGGAGGAGGAGCGCCTCATCGAGCATGCAAAGAGCCTTAGCGCCGCCGTGGCCGGGACACACGCCTCAGAAGCGAGGAATCAAGAGATCTACGAGGAGAACCAATGCTTCGAGAGGGGTCGTCTAGAGCGACAGAGGGCGTTCAAGGTGAGTGTCGTTGAAGGTGCAGCAGTGGCAAGCACCGTATTGCAGTTGTCCACCTCGTCGGTAGGCTCCTCCTCCTCTGCCTCTTACCGAGCACGCTCAGCAGAGGAGAGGCTACCGGAAGTAGTAGAAAGCCCCTCCATAGTAGTAGTAGTATTTAGGGGCTATTTTGTTTAGTTCATCTGACTATAGATGTGGTGGAACTATACAACTTACTTAAAATTAGCTAGTATATAAAGTAGAACTAGCTATTTCAGTACGTGGTTGGCAACAATTGGTGAAATGTTTGGTCGATTCAACTGTTGAGTTGAACTGTTTGTATAAAGAACAACTTCTTAATCTATGAATGAAATTTATGCTTAATTACTGAATTTTAGTTGCAAAAATTAGATACTGCTAGTGATTTTTAGCTTCATATTTGGACAAATCGCAGTGTTACAAGGTTAACAAATGGCAATGTTATTAGATCAAAAAATGTCAATCTTTCCAGTTTGACAAATGGCAACATACCCAATATGACAAATGCAAATTACCAATTTGTTTGTAAGTGGTTGCACACGGGTCATCCAAAAGAATTGTTTGCACTTAAGAGATGCAGAAATCCTGCTCTCACTTTGCATACAGGTGTTCTATCTAAAATGTTTGCGATCAAGAGCTGCACAAATCCTGCTCGGCACATTTTCCCTTTGCTTCCTAGGGAAGCTGTCGGTTTGCATACGGGTGTTCTAACTAAAACGTTTGCGATGATTGTTTTATATTTAAAAACCATTGACGTTTTTTCAAAATAAAATCGTTTGATAAGTCTGTACATTAAGAGAGAAAAATGCAAGTTCGCTCAAACCATATCTTTCATTCAGTCATACTGTGAATTTATATTCATATGATCGAGATACAGTATTAAACCTAAGAAAAAAACTATTTCCGGCGGCGGAGGCGATGTGCTGCGTTGTCGTTGTCGTCCTCCGGGGCGCCATTATTGAAGTCTTCAAAGCAGCAAAGAATGTTCTTCACTTGTAAATCAAACATCATGTCGTCGCGCGATCGACGGGCGGGGCATGGGAGGACGGCAGCTGGCGGCACTGAGAGGTAGCGGTCGACGGCGGCGTCCCATGCCGCTAAGGGGGCCGCGCGCACGGGCACAGTCATGGTGGGTGCAGCCAAACGCACGGGGACCAGCGCCGCAGTGGGTGGAGGGGCGTGCACGGGCGTGGCGGTGCAACCAAACGCATGGGAACTGGTGCCGCGGTGGGTGGAGGGGCGCGCACGGGCACGGGCACGGGCGCTGGCGCTGGCATGTACACGAGCTCCCGCAGGTCTGAGAAGACCTCGCTGACGCCCGCGGCTTCGAACTCTACGATAGTGCTCGGCGACCAGCCCGTCAATGCTACGAGGATGGTCGCTGGCACGGGCGTGGGGATGGGAGTTGGGACGGGAGCGGGGGCAGCAACCGCCGCGGCCAGCTCGTTCTAGGCCATGTCCATGAGGCCCCATTCCTCCCTATTTTCTATCTCCTCTGGCTCGGAGTCAACTTCACCAAACTTGAAGACTAGTGGCAGATGATCCTTTTGGGCCCTGGCATTGGTGGAGGTCTGCGGGAGGGAGGGGAATGGGAGGCGAACATTAAGGCCACTCGTATTAAGCAGCGGCTCAGTCGCCATTAATGGAGAGGAAGGCGGGCGAACATGGAAGTCAAAGGGCTCGCTTCCCAGTGAGCCTGTGCGGCGTACAGCTTGCATGCTTCCCAGTGAGCCTGCGCATTGGAGGGCAGCTTGCATGCCTCTCTGTCAGCCTATGCACCGGACTGCGCTGGCACGCCTCCCGTTCAGTCAAGCAGCTATCCGCATGGCACCTCCTATAGCCATTAAAATAAAGACACGTGGCATCACGTGAATGGTTAGCATATCGCACATGATTTGAATTATACAAACGTTTGCGATGTTAGAGTGGCAGCTATTTGTTTCAAAATGCCTTTGTTGGCTGTTATTCGAGTGCACCGTCTCTCAAAATGGACAAGAAAAATACCACAGCATGTCGGGTGCCATTCCATGATAGCATGTCAAGTTTCATGAATTTCAGACGAGTTTTGGATTTGCTAGAATTTAAAAACAAAGCATGCACCCAAGGACAAAGATTTGATTTTTTTAACCAATTTATATGCACTGGAGCATGTACATGTAGTTCCAATTTGAATTATGCACATAAAATGCCTAGAAAACCCAGTTAATGTATAAAAATGTCCAAACGAACCCCAAAAAATTCCAAAATTTAACACACCACTCCTGTTGTTCTATGTTGACACTAGAAATTTTTTGAAAGCAACAAGAGGCAGCGGATATTGTTTCGTAACCAAAGGTGGCACGTTCCCTATCGAAACCATCAGGCTTGTTGTGAGAAGCTCTGGTTTGTGAGAAACTTATACCCAAACCTGCCCCAAATAGGACAAAAATTTTACCACGGCATGTTGATTCCGTTCCATGATAGCATACCAAGTTTCATGAATTTCAGACGAGTTTTGGATTTACTAGAATTAAAAAACCAGGTATCTCAATATTTGCGGCCGAGTGATGGCGGCAGGGTGTTTGACATTCATTCCCATTTCTTGCATGGGACCTAAGCATGCAACCAAGGACACATATTTGAATTTTCACCCAATTTATATGCATTAGAGCATGTGCATGTAGTTCAAATTTGAATTATGCACATAAATGCATTGAAAACTCAATTAATTCATAAATATGTCCAAACGAACCCCAGAAAATCCCAAAAATTGACATAACACTCCTATTGTTCTATGTTGACACGAGAAAAAAATTGAAAGCAATAAGAGGCAATGGATATCATTTTGTCCCCAAAGGTGTGACGCTCCCTACTGAAACCATCAGGCTTGTTGGGAGATGCTCTGGTTTGTGAGAAGCATATCCCCAAACCTAACCCAAATGGGAAGAAAAAAATTACCACGGCATGTTGATGCCGCTGCATGATAGCATGCCGAGTTTCATGAATTTTAGACGAGCTTTGGATTTTCTAGAATTCAAAAACCAGGTATCTCAATGTTTGTGGCCGAGTGACGGTGGTAGTGTGTTTGACATTCATTCCCATTTCTTGCATGGGAACTAAGCATGCAACCAAGGACACATATTTGAATTTTCAACTAATTTATATGCATTAGAGCGTGTGCCTGTAGTTCGAATTTGAATTATGCACATGAATGCATAGAAAACTCAGTTAATGTATAAAAATGTCCAAGCGAACCCCGAGAAATCCCAAAAATTGACACAACACTCATGTTGTTCTATGTTGACACGAGAAACATTTTGAAAGTAAGAAGAGGCAACATATATCGTTTCGTCCCCCACGGTGGCACGTAGCCTACCGAAACCATCAGGCTTGTTGTGAGAGAAGCTCTGGTTTGCGAGAAGCTTATACCCACACCTGCCCAAACGGGACAATATTTTTACCACGACATGTCATTGCCGTTCCATAATATCATGTCAAGTTTCATGAATTTCAGACGAGTTTTCGATTTACTAGAATTTTAAAACCATGTATCTCAATGTTAGCGGCCGAGCGACAGTGCCAAGGTGTTTGACATTCGTTCTCATTTCCTGCATGTGACCTAATCTTGCAACCAAGGACAAGTATTTGATTTTGCAACCCATTTTTATGGACTGGAGCATGTGCATGTAGTTCAATTTTGAATTATGCACATAAATGCCTAGAAAACTCAATTAACGTATAAAACTGTCCAAATGATCCCTGAAAAATCCAAAATTTAACACGACACTCCTGTTGTTCTATGTTGACACCAGGAAAAAAATTCAAAGGGAGAAGAGGCGCCGAATGTCGTTTTGTCCACAAAGGTGACACGTTTCCCTAATGGAACCATGAGGCTTCTTGTGAGAAGCTCTGGTTTGTGAGTAGCTTATACCACAACCTGCCCCAAATAAACTGTGTCGGCTATAGTTCACTGCCGGCGTGTCAAGCACGCTGGCTCGCTCCCCAAATATCATTTCACTGTTCAATCGTCGCCGGTGAAAGATGGGGACATGGACCCGCCTCATGAGGGAAACTTCGGCGGCCCACTCCGGCGAGAGCGCGGCCACAGCCACCATGCGTGTGCTAACAAGGTGCATGAGCGCGGCCCCAATCTATGACTGGGCGGCCAAGGCAGCCCAAACGACCACTTTTGCTTCTCAGGTGGAGGCAGCAACATCTGCCTCGGGGATAGCAACTGGCGAGAGTGGCACAACAGCTGTCCGTTCCGTAGCGGCGGCCTTAGCCCTGATGGAGGTCGCCCACGACCATGTTGAGGCCGCCCATGCCCAGCTCATGGTGGTCACCGCACAAATTGAACGAAGCTTCTCCGACAACGGTCGGCAACACATGGCCGAAGAGTTGGCAATCGCCGAGAGTGTTCGAGCAGTCGTCCGTTCCTCCGACGCATACCTTGCAATGACAGAGCCTGTCCAAGCCCAGATTGTGGCTGCCCATGCCCAGCTCATGGCAGCCTTTTCCAAAGAGATGGCGGACGCGGATGGCGAGATGCTTGCCGAATATGGTGCAATGGATGCCATGGAGCCCCTTCCCCGGGAGACCGTCGGGCGCGAGCTGGACATGGAGGAGGTGATGGAGATCGACGAGCACCAACCATAGTAGTAGTCTTTGTTTTGCTTAATTAAGAGTGTCAGTCTTTAATTTGTTAGAGTAATGTTTAGGCCAGCTAGCTCTGTTTAATTGCTGAACTTGCTTGATTAAGAAGTGTGAGTGTGCTCAAGTCTCCTTTGTGTACCCAAATTATGCAATGATGTGGATGGCCACTGTAACCAGGGAAATTTGAACCAAAATTTTTGACGTTCAAACTCATCACACACGGGTTAAGCTATCTGAATCGTTTGTGATGTTCACATATCGTACACAGTTCCGAATATGAGACCGTGTCTGATGACACTTTGCGCGCTAGTTTTTTCGCTGAAGCGATTCCAAATTTTCGGCTTCCGTGGAAATATCTACCTCCCTGCCCCCTCCCCCTTACCAAAAGCCACATTTCCTCTATTTACGCCTTCCTTTCCAAGTTGAAACCTTCACTCCTTGCTTGTAGCGTCGCCTCCTCGCCGGCGACCCTCCTTCACGCTGCTCGGCCTCATCTATCTAGGCAGGTAATCCACACCTGACCCCCATCCTCCTCCTCCTTCCACATCCCACATGCCTCGACCACCGACGCAACACCTTCCACCCAAATCACCGACCCCTCCACCAAATAAGTGCCGCCCTAAGCCATGGTGCACGCAGTATAGCCAGGAGCTCAAGGAGCATTTGGCAGCGGAGAAGCAAATCGCGGCCGCACGCGCGAATGAGGTCGCGATGGCTGCCATTCGTGCCGAACCAAGATCCTAGAGGAGCACCTTGCCATTTGCTAGCTACGCCGGTTAAGCATGCTTGGTTTACCCATTGCGTGTGCTGCTCTTGCCTTTCCTTAACAAATTCTAGTGAATTGAGCTATCTAATTTTACCATGCAATCTGTTGCTCTAGTGTATATGTTCTATATGTCATGCAATGTGGTGCTCACTTATTAACTATTTAGTTAATTAGTTGTCATCTTCAGTTAACTGTTTGGTTCAATTCTGCAAATGTGATGTTCAATTCTTCAAGCTGCAATTTTGTATTGTCTTCCATGTGGGAAATAAATCGAATTTATATTTACAAAATACATGAGAAACGGATACAATTGCTATATTTCCAAGTTTTCAAGCATGCTTGGTTTGGTTATACATTGTGCAATGTGGTGCTTAGTTAACGTTTGGTTTATTTGTGTTGTGGTGTTTAGTTAACTGTTTGGTTCAATTCTGCAATGTGATGTTCAATGGTTGTGGGTGCATTCTGTTATTGTATACCATGTGAGAAGTAAATCAAATTTGGCTGTACTAAATACATGAGAAACAAATACAATTGCTATATTTCCAAGCTGTTAAGCATGCTTGGTTTGGTTAACTGTCTGATCTTCTATTAGGAGTATGTTATATTGTGCAATGTGGTGCTCAGTTAACGTTTGGTTCATTTGTTGTGGTGTTTAGTTAACTGTTTGGTTCAGTTCTGTAATGTGATGTTCAATTGTTGTGGGTGCATTCTGTTATTGTATACCATGTGAGGAATAAATTGAATTTGGCTATAGTAAATACATGAGAAAAAAATACAATTGCTATATTTCCAAGTTGTTAAGCATGCTTGGTTTGGTTAACTGTCTGATCTTCTATTAGGAGTATGTTATATTGTGCAATGTGGTGCTCAGTTAATGTTTGGTTCATTTGTTGTGGTGTTTAGTTAACTGCTTGGTTCAATTCTGCAATGATTTGTCCAATTGTCGTGAGTAGAATTTTGTATTGTTGTGCATGTGAGGAATAAATCGAATTTCGCTGCACTTAATACATTAGAAACATATACAAGTGATATATTTCCTAATTCTTAATCATGCTTGGTTTGGATAAATGGGTTTTCCATGTGGCTTGAATTAATCTGATGAATCTAAAATGTGCTTATTTTTCATCAACATATTTTACTGATAGCATGCGAACCCTTACTTAACCTGATGACTAACTACCTTATATGTGTTGCAGGGAAACAATGGGAGGCACTGAGGTTTACAATTGAGGTTAGCATGTGCATGGTCCGTTGTCTAATCGCACATTATTGTGCAATTGCAGGAACCATTCTAATATTTAGGTTTTTAACAATTTGGTCTTTCACATGTAGGTCCTGCTGTCAGAGGTTTTGACCCACTGTTTGACCCTTTTTGCATATGGGGAACTGAGTTGTCTATGAATATCAATCAAGTCAAGAAACTCAGAAAGATTGTTAGGATAAATAAATTAGCGACAAAAAAAACAAGATCTTTGTCTGCACAAGAAGACATCAGTTCACTACAAGATGGTACTAACTATTATACCTTGATTTTTTTGTTCCTTTGCCCCATTTCCAATATAGAGAAGATATTTATGCACATCTGTGTTTTCAGGCCTTTCCAAAGCAGTTCACTGATGATTACCTCTCAAACCACCTCTATGGTCAGGAGGCGAGGAAGGTTTTCATACAACACCCACAGTTCAATATTGAAGTGTTCCTGAAGAGGACGAACGACGGACGGTCAATCATCCACGCGCACTAGCCTAAAGTTGCAAAGAGCTTCAACATGAATGAAGGCTCAATATTCGCCTTCCGCTTCAGCAGTTTTCCAGATGAGATGCATCTGTCCATGTAGCATCTATGATGCTAATTTCGAAGGGTTCTACATGTTGCATGTGAAACTTGATGCTGGTGCAGTTGTGTAATGGGGTAGCTGACTGCTGAAGCTATATCATGTTGTACTCCGATGTATTTCAATTATGAAATCCTGCTTCCTTAATATGGAAATGAAATATATTATGTGCTTAATATGAATGTAGATTAGATTAATAAATGGATTATTAATAATAGGGCAATTAGCCTGCTAATGGTGAATTAGCCTACTAATTGGGTTTTGCTATTGCAAACGGTTATTGAGAAAATACCGTGGGCGATGACCTCAGGCAACGCACACAGTTTCTAGGAATAAACCGTGTTGGATCAATGAACAATCACACACGACCTTCTCTTGAAAATTGTCTGTGTTAGGCCACCTTGCGCAAATGTTTACCACATAAAAACTATGTGTGATGGACAGCCTTTGCCACATAGTTTCTTCTACGCACCGTGTGTGATGCATTCAATAACACAAACGATAAAATTGTTAATATCGTGTGTGATGTACCTGCGAACGGAAACGTTTTCGTTGGAGCGACTATGTGGGATGTATATACGAACGAAAACATTTAGCGAGGACTAACTGAGTGGGATGTACTTACGACCAGAAACGATTTCGCCTGTATAATTGTATTTTTTCACACGACTGTATGTATAACCGTATTTGATCGCTCGCCGGTCGCACACGACCTCATTTTGCTGAGCATGTGTGCCAAGATGGCATATCCCCGACGGTTTCTGGGTCATGTGAGAAGGACCCCCCCTATCGCCCACACTCACTTGGCGACGGTTCCAAATGCCGTCGTGGAAAGGGGTTAAAAACCATTTGTATAGAACCTCATTATACTAGTGTTATTTAGTTTAGCAAGCATAGGATCATCTATGTCATCATCATCATAATTATCCTCTGCATCAAGATATTCATCACAAGGAGTAGAAGGAGTGAAAAGAGGAGGGTTTGACCATGGGGTTACCTTGATCTTGTCAGGAGAGTTTTGGCCCACTCCATCTTCTACCGTGGCCTTTGCCATTAGTCACTTGTGAGCGTTGCCCTTGTAGTCTTTCATATAGTTGTAGGTGACAACATCACCACTCTTGTTGACTAGCCTCAAAGTATTTTGAGAATCTTAAGCTATGTAGCCACCTAGTGCATGCAACGAAAAACAATAAAAAATATTGTTCAAGTTATTTGTCGTAGCAAAACGAGTGCAGATGCAAGTGTATCAAAAAGGATCAAATGATGTTATAAATTGAGGAGACAAGCATCGGCGCATGCAGGCAGTGACCGTCGCTGCGTCTGTGGCGGCTAGCGTGCACGAAAGCGGCTCGATCGGCACACATCAACGCATGCAGGCAGGCTAGCTGCGTGCATGCATAGCAGGTGAGGGAGTCCTGGATTAGGGGGTCTTCAGATCGCCGGGCTATATCCTTTGGCCGGACTGTTGCACTATGAAGATACAAGATTGAAGACTTCGTCCCGTGTCTGTATGGGACTCTACTTGGCGTGGAAGGCAAGCTAGGCAATATGGATATGTATATCTCCTCCTTTGTAACCGGCCTTGTGTAACCCTAGCCCCCTCCGGTGTCTATATAAACCGGAGGGTTTTAGTCCGTAGGACAACAACCAATCATACCATAGGCTAGCTTCTAGGGTTTAGCCTCTCTGATCTCGTGGTACATCTACTCTTGTAATACTCATATCATCAAGGACAATCAAGCAGGACGTAGGGTTTTACCTCATCAAGAGGGCCCGAACCTGGGTAAACATTGTGTCCCCTGCCTCCTGTTACCATCCTCCTTAGACGCACAGTTCGGGACCCCCTACCCAAGATCCGCCGGTTTTGACACCGACATTGGTGCTTTCATTGAGAGTTCCACTGTGTCGTCACCATAAGGCTTGATGGCTCCTTCGATCATCGCTAGCGATGCGGTCCAGGGTGAGGCTTTCCTCGCTGGATAGATCTTCATATTCGGCGGCTTTGCACTACGGGCCAATTCGCTTGGCCATCTGGAGCAGATTGAGAGCTACGCCCCTGGCCATCAGGCCAGATTTGGAAACTTGAACTACACGGCCGACATCCGCGGAGACTTAATCTTCGACGGATTCGAGCCCAGGTCGGACGCGCCATACAGTCTTGACGAGCATGACGTAACTCTGTCGTCGGACAGTGTCCGGGAGATCGCATCCGCACCTACTCCGCCCATCAATCCGGAGCAAGTCGCGCCATCCGAGAGCGGAGGGATGGACCCCGCCATGGAGGCCGCACTCTCAGTGGCGATAGAGCCGGATACTGACTTCACCCCTTACGAGAGCCGTGTCGCCAAACCATTGGATTCATCTCCTACCACTAACTCCGAGCCACTCATATCCGTGCCCGTCGAGTCCGACTGGGCACCGATCATGGAGTTCACCTCCGCGGACATCTTTCAGCACTCACCCTTTGGGGATGTGCTAAATTCATTAAGGTCTCTCTCCTTGTCAGGAGAACTGAGGGAGTCCTGGATTAGGGAGTGTCCGGATAGCCGGACTATACCTTCAGCCGGACTCCTGGACTATGAAGATACAAGATTGAAGACTTCGTCCCGTGTCCAGAAGGGACTTTCCTTGGCGTGGAAGGCAAGCTTGGCAATACGGATATGTAGATCTCCTACCATTGTAACCGACTTTGTGTAACCCTAACCCTCTCCGGTGTCTATATAATCCGGAGGGTTTTAGTCCATAGGAGAGAACAACAATCATACCATAGGCCAGCTTCTAGGGTTTAGCCTCTCTGATCTCGTGGTAGATCTACTCTTGTACTACCCATACCAGCAATATTAATCAAGAAGGACGTAGGGTTTTACCTCCATCAAGAGGGCCCGAACATGGGTAAAACTTCGTGTCCCTTGCCTCCTGTTACCATTCGGCCTAGACGCACAGTTCGGGACCCCCTACCCGAGATCCGTCGGTTTTGACACCGACATTGGTGCTTTCATTGAGAGTTCCTCTGTGTCGTCGCTGTTAGGCTTGATGGCTCCTACGATCATCAATAGCGACGCAGTCCAGGGTGAGACCTTTCTCCCCGGATAGATCTTCGTCTTCGGCGGTTTCGCACTGCGGGCCAATTCGCTTGGCCATCTGGAGCAGATCGAAAGCCATGCCCCTGGCCGTCAGGTCAGATTTGGAAGTTTAAACTACACGGCTGACATCCGCGGGGACATGATCTTCGACGGATTTGAGCCACTGCCGAGCGTGCCGCACTGTCACGATGGGCATGATCTAGCTCTGTCGCCGAACAGTGCCCTGGAGGCCGCACCCGCATTGGTTTCGACCCTTAATTCGGAGCCAACAGCGCCGATCGAGGATGGGTGGTTGGACACCGCCTCGAGGGCTGCGATCCCAACGTCGATTGAGCCAAACACCAGCCCCGCACTCCGCGAGGCTCATGACTCCAAGGAGCCGAAATCCTCTCCGGACTCCGAGCCCTCTGCACCCCTGCCGATCGAATCCGATTGGGCACCGATCATGGAGTTTCCTGCCGCGGACATCTTTCAGCACTCGCCTTTCGGCGATATTCTGAAGACACTAAAGTCTCTCTCTTTATCAGGAGAGCCCTGGCCAAATTACGGTCAGCAAGGTTGGGATACGGACGATGAGAGTTCCTCTGTGTCGTCACCGTTAGGCTTGATGGCTCCTACTATCATCGATAGTGATGCGGTCCAGGGTGAGACTTTTCTCCCCGGACAACTACGGTCAGCAAGGTTGGGATACGGACGATGAAGAAATTCAAAGCCCACCCACCACCCACTTTGTAGCCACTGTCGACGATTTAACCGACATGCTCGATTTCTACTCTGAAGACATCGACGGTATGGACGCCGATGCAGGAGACGATCAAGAACCAGCGCTTATAGGGCACTGGAAAGCCACCTCGTCATACGACATATACATGGTGGACACCCCAAAAGAAGGAGATGGCGATAACAGCAGAGGATGACCCCTCCAATAAATAGCCTAAGCGCAGGCGTCAGCGGCACCGCTCAAAATCCCGCCAAAGCAAATACGGTGATTTCGGCACGGGAGATAATAATACTCCGGAGAGTGCCGAAGAAAACCCCCTCCAGCAAGATTTAGCACAGGAGGATGGAGAAGCCAGCCCTCATGAGAGAGCGGCAGACAGAGAGATCGAGGACGATAATTATATGCCTCCCTCCGAAGACGAGGCAAGCCTCGACGACGACGAATTCGTCGTGCCAGAGGATCCCGTCGAGCAAGAGCGTTTTCAACGCAGGCTTATGGCCATGGCAAGAAGCCTCAAGAAAAAATAGCAACAACTTAGAGCTGATCAAGATTTGCTAGCCGACAGATGGACTGAAGTCCTTGCGGCCGAAGAGTATGAACTTGAACGCCCCTCCAAGAGCTACCCAAAGCGCAGGTTGCTACCCCGATTAGAGGAGGAAGCACTTAAACCTACATCACTAGCACATGATACGGCCGACCGGCCACCTCATGGCCGCGATAGAGAGGCCTTTCGGCCCTCCACTCAAGCCGCACCCCAGCGCCGCTCAAAACATACCAAGGCACGGGAAAATGCATCGGACCTGTGCGATATATTGGAGGACAAGGCAAGGCAAAAAAGATCGATCTACGGATCGCGTGGGCGCCCCACGACTCGAGACGTTAACCGTCACGCCAGATACATCAAATCTGGTAGGGCCGAACACAGCAGACAAAGCTCATTTGAGCTACGTCGTGATAGAGCCCAGTACAGAGACGCCGCACACCCACTATGCTTGACAGATGAAGTAATGGATCATCAAATCCCCGAGGGTTTCAAACCCGTAAACATCGAATCATATGATGGCACAATAGATCCTGCGGTATGGATCGAGGATTATCTCCTTCATATCCACATGGCCCGCGGCGATGATCTACACGCCATCAAATACCTCCCACTCAAGCTTAAAGGACTAGCTCGGCATTGGCTTAACAGCTTGCCAGCAGAATCAATCAGTTGTTGGGAGGACCTGGAAGCCGCATTCCTCGACAATTTCCAGGGCACTTATGTGCGACCACCAGACGCCGATGACCTAAGCCACATAATTCAGCAGCCAGAGGAATTGGCTAGGCAATTCTGGACACGGTTCCTAACAAAGAAAAACCAAATAGTCGACTGTCCGGACGCAGAGGCCCTAGCAGCCTTCAAGCACAATATCCGTGACGAGTGGCTTGCCCGGCACCTTGGACAGGAAAAGCCAAAATCTATGACAGCGCTCACGACAATCATGACCCGCTTTTGCGTGGGAGAAGACGGCTGGCTTGCTCGTAGCAACAATATGACCAAGAACCCTGGCAATTCGGATACCAGAGACAGTAGTGGCAGGTCGCGTCGCAACAAGCGGAAGCGCCGCATTAACGGCGACAATGCTGAGGATACGACAGTTAATGCCGGATTCAGTGGCTATAAATCCGGTCAGCAGAAAAAGCCATTCAAAAGAAATACTAAGGGCCCGTCCAGTTTGGACCGAATACTCGACCACTTGTGCCAGATACATGGCACCCTCGAAAAGCCGGCCAGTCACACCAACAGGGATTGTTGGGTGTTCAAGCAGGCAGGCAAGTTAAATGCCGAAAATAAAGACAAGGGGCTGCATAGCGATGGCGATGAAGAGCCCCGGCCACCGAACAACAGTGGATAGAAGGGTTTTCACCCACAAGTGCGGACGGTGAACATGATATACGCAACCCACATCCCCAAGAGGGAGCGGAAGCGCACGTTAAGGGACGTATACGCGATAGAGCCAGTCGCCCCAAAGTTCAACCCATGGTCCTCCTCCCCGATCACCTTTGATCGAAGGGACCATCCCACTAGCACCCGTCATGGCGGATTTGCCGCATTGGTTCTAGACCCAATTATTTACGGATTTCATCTCACTAGAGTCTTTATGGACGGCGGCAGTAGCCTGAACCTGCTTTACCAGGATACAGTGCGGAAAATGGGCATAGATCCCTCGAGGATTAAGCCCACCAAAACGACCTTTAAAGGCGTCATACCAGGTGTAGAGGCCAACTGTACAGGCTCAATTACACTTGAAGTGGTCTTCGGATCTCCAGATAATTTCCGAAGCGAGGAGTTAATCTTCGACATAGTCCCATTCCGCAGTGGCTATCACGCACTGCTCGGGCGAACCGCATTCGCCCAGTTCAATGCGGTACCGCACTACGCATACCTTAAGCTCAAGATGTCAGGCCCTCGAGGAGTAATTACGGTCAATGGAAACACCGAACGCTCCCTCCAAACGGAGGAGCACACGGCGTCCCGTGCAGCGGAAGTACAAAGCAGCCTCTCCAGGCAGTTCTCCAGTCCGGCCTGTAAACGTCCGGACACCGTCAAGCGCGCCCGGAGTAACCTACAACAAGACCGCCTAGCACGTCCCAAGCAGGCATAGCAGTGCGGCCCCAACCCCAGCCCTCGCGAAAATGCGACACCAGTGCTTCGCGTACATAACTATGCTCTAGAAATACCATGGGTACAGGGGGAGGGGACCATCACGGCACGCCCGAAACACGGCTTAAACCGCACTAGGGGCTGCCGATTTTTTAATTTTCTCTTACTTTCAGGACTCCATTCTTCGGAAGGCCTGTCCGGCAGTACAATTGCCGCACAAACGATGCAAGAACCAGGGAAGCAGACAAACCACGCCGCATTACAGAACTCCCAGGTGGTTTCTATCACGAGCAATATACCTGTTTCGCATACCATTCCGCAGCCTGCCCCTGGAACGGACACGTTAAATAGTCCAACCTTTTGCTTATCGCATTATTTGTATCGTTCTGCCTTGATCGCAGCCCTTTTTAATAAACAATGCACAACTTTTGTCTATTTTTGCATTACTCTTTTTTACAAATATATGTTCCTTAACGACATGTTGCACCCGTAAACTTTGGTACGGCCAAAATACGCCAGGGGCTTTAGTACCCCTCAATATAGTATGAGAAGCCCGAACACTTTAACAAGTGTGGCACCCCGAACTTATAGCATTATATGCATCGGCTCCGAATCATGTCTTGGGTCAATAGTTGGGTTTGCCCGGTACTATGTTTTGGTGCCTTATGTTCCGCTGTATCGGCTAAGGTAGCACTAGGAGAACTACTGCGATTGTGCCCCAGTTGAGCTGGCCGAGCACCTCAGTAGAGAAAGCTAAAACTAACTGTCATGATGAAGCGTGAGCTGGTCGCTGTTCGAGAGGTTTTTCGAGTCCCTAAAGACTTATGCCGCTTAGAGCGAGGAGTCGGCTCTGTCCGGCCAAGGCGTGGATAGCGCCCCAAACTCGGTCTTCTGAATACCAGGGGCTTCACCGAAATTTAAAATTATAGAATTCTATGGGTAAGTGAGAGTGTTCATGCATTATAGTCCGATTGCCTTGTTCGTTGTGCTAAACGCCTCCCTCGAAGGACCCAAACATGGGAAAATGAGCGCTCAGGTTTATCCCGAACACCCCAGCACTAGTGGCACGGGGGCAGAAGCCGACGACTCGCCATCTCTCAAAATTGATAAATAGCCACATAGAAGGTAATATTTTAAATTCCAAAAGCATTGCTTAGTGCATATGAACAAGTTTTCAGCGCACAGGACAAAACGAGCGAGTTTTACTCAAAAATTACATCCCTGGAACATTCATCCGCCATAAGGTGGGCACCCTTCAGAACGTCCTTATAATAATTCTCGGGCTTACGATGCTCTTTCCCCGGCGGTGGCCCGTCCTTCACCAGCTTCTCAGCATCCAGCTTGCCCAGTGCACCTTAGCGCGGGCAAGGGCCCTACGGGCACCTTCGATGCAGACGGAGCGCTTGATGACTTCGAGCCTTGGACAGGCCTCCACCAGCCGCCGCACCAGCCCGAAGTAGCTCCCAGGTAGAGCCTCTCCAGGCCACAGCCGAACTATGAGGCCCTTCATGGCCTGTTTGGCCACCTTGTGGAGCTCGACCAATTGCTTCAGCTGGTCGCTCAGGGGCACGGGGTGTCCGGCCTCAGCATACTGAGACCAGAACACCTTCTCCGTCGAGCTGCACTCCTCGGCTTGGTAGAATGCGGCGGCATCGGACACGCTACGGGGAAGATCTGCGAATGCTCCTGGAGAGCTCCGGATTCGGGTAAGTAACAAGTAACTCACTTTTATATGCTTGCTTTGCATAAAGAATGCCTTACCCGCCGCTATCTTTTTCACCGCATCCAACTCCTGAAGGGCCTTCTGGGATTCGGCCTTGGCAGACTTGGCATTTTCAATAGCCGCCGCGAGCTCGGACGCTCGCGTCTTTGAGTCAAGCTCCAAACTCTCATGTTTTTTCATGAGAGCCTGGAGCTCTTGCCGCACCTCGCCAACCTGGGCCTCATACTTCTCCCGTTCGGTGCGCTCCGTGGCCGCCCTCTTCTCAGCCTCGGACAATGCTTGCTTAAGGGTCGCCACCTCAGACGTGGCCCCTACAATAGCCACGATAATCCTGTCATTTTTTGCAATTGCACTTTTTTTATATATATTTAAACAAGGTATTTCTTACCTTCCTTGTCCTCGAGCTGCTTCTTGGCAAGCCCGAGCTCTTGCTCGGATTGCTCGAGGATCTGCTTTAGCGTGTCCACTTCCACAGTCAGTGCGGCGGACGCCAGCAGAGAAGCCTGCATACGCATATTGACTCCTTTTTGCTAGACTCCTGCGAATTTTATTTGATCCTCTATTCGGGTTTTCTTCCTGAACGCCAAACAGAGCATTAGGGGCTACTGTCTATGTGGTAATATTTTTTACACATTCTTTACGTACCTCAAAGCCTATTAAAAGGCTGACACAAGCTTCAGTCAGTCCGCTCTTGGCGGACTGAACCTTCTGGACCACCGCACTCATAATGGTGCGGTGCTCCTCGTCGATGGAGGCGCCTTTAAGCACCTCCAATAGATTGTCCGGCGCCTCTGGTTCGACGGGGGTCACCGACTCGGTGGGCTTGCTCCTCTTGGAAGGAAGTCGCCCGCTAGATTCTGGAACCTTTGAAGGTTACGGAGCGGTGTCCGGCCTAGGGCCGGACTTGGTGCCCTGGGGGGATCCGTCCCCTTTACTCCTGGAGTCCGGGAGGTCGCCCTTTGGCGCCTCCAGGACCACCTCCTCCTGGCTTGGAACCTGTTGGGATGCCACCTCGGCATCGCCCGTAGGTTGGGGGGAGGTAGCAGTCGGAAGCGAATTCACATCCGATGAATCCAGGGAGCCGCTCGACGACTCGTCGAGCCCGGCCTTAGGAGGACTACATAGTCATATTCGGCGTAAGGAGGAGCTGTGCAAGAAAGGAACACTATGAATTGCTCTGGTGTCCGAATACTTACGATCTCGCCAGGGGCTTGGCCCTGTGCGGCCACTCCTCTTCGCCGTCGTCGGCATTGGTGGAGTAGTCCGGAGGAAGGGTCTTCCCCTTCTTGGACCCTTTGGCCTCCCCAGTTGGGGCGGCCTTCCTTTTCTTCTCTCCCTCCGCTGGGGGGGGGAGAGGTTTCTTCTTCCTCCTCCTCGTTTTCACGGGAGGAGTGCATCTCGGAGCCGTCGGATGATGAATTTGACACCTCCAGGCGCCGGGCCCTCTTTCCAGTCCCTGTGGCCTTTTTCTTGGCCTTCCTCTCCGGCACAACATAGGGTGCCAGAACCAGCAACTTTGCTAAGCGAGCATCAGCTGGGTCTTCGGGAAAAGGAGCCGGACAGTCGATCTGTCCGAACTTTGCCTGCCAATCCTGTCAAAGGTAAGGGAGCTTAGATCCCGCATAGAGTCAAACTATGAAAAACTAATACCCTGTAAAAGGTACAAATAGCTTACCGCACTAGCGTGACGCTACGTGCTAAATCCGCGGTCCTCGGAAGCGGATGCGGGAGCCTCGGCGCCCTTGAAAAGCACCTTCGAGGCATCTTCGTACGTCGTGTCAAAGAGCCTGCTCAGAGTCCGGTGCTGCACCGGGTCGAACTCCCACAGATTGAAGGCCCGTTGTTGACACGGGAGGATCCCGCGGATGAGCATAACCTGGACTACATTGACAAGCTTGAGCTGCTTGTTCACTAGGGTTTGGATGCATTTTTGCAGTCCGGTCACCTCTTCTTTGCTGCCCCACGATAGGCCCGTCTCTTTCCAGGACGTGAGCCGCGTCGGGGTCTGGACCGGAACTCGGGGGCTGTGTTCCGGGGTCTGCGACCCACTCAGGGTCGCGCGGCTCGGTGATGTAAAACCACCCCGATTGCCACCCCTTCAGGATCTCCACAAAGGAGCCCTCAAGCCATAGGACGTTGGGCATCTTGCCCGCCATGGCGCCTCCGCACTCCGCCTATTTGCCGCGCACCACCTTCGGCTTGACATTGAAAGTCTTGAGCCATTGGCCAAAATGGGGGCGGATGCAGAGGAAAGCCTCGCACATGATGATAAACGCCAAGATGTTGAGGATGAAGTTTGGGGCCAGATCGTGGAAATCCAGGCCGTAGTAGAACATGAGTCCCCGGACGAATGGGTGGAGAGGAAAGCCCAGTCCGCGGAGGAAATGGGGAAGGAACACTACCCTCTCATGGGGCCTTGGGGTGGGGAGGAGCTGCCCCTCTTCGAGAAGCCAGTACGCGATGTTGTCAGACAAGTATCTGGCCTTCCTCAGTTTTTTGATATGTCCCTCTGTGACGGAGGAGACCATCCACTTGCCTCCCGGTCGGGACATGACTGGAGAAGGTCGAGGTGGGGAATGCGGGCTTGGCGCTAGAGCTCGAGTGCACGGAAGATGGGTAGGCAAAGGAGGAAGAAGGCGTAGGTAAAAAGGTGGATCCTTATCCCCTTATGTATGGAGGATGCGGCTATGCGTCCCCACCAGCCTAGTAACACTCGCTTATCTCCCAAGCGCCGTAATATATGGCGTGGTTGGGTTACCCACGTCCGTATTGATGAGAATCCCGCAAATAAAGGGGACACGATCTCTGCTTTGACAAGACGTGCCAAGGAAACCGCCTCGCATGACACACTGAGGTGGGACAATAAAACAATTCGAATAAAGGCTTGGCCGTAGTGTGTCACGCTACGGAATACGTCAGCAGATTAGATTTGTAAATATTATTCTCTCTACGGCAATATGTGGAAACTTATTTTGCAGAGCCGGACACTATCCTTTGTGTTCAAAATCTTCTATGAAGTACTTGAAGGAGGAACCCGCCTTGCAATGCCGAAGACAATCTGCGCGCCAGACTCGTCGTCATTGAAGCCTGGTTCAGGGGCTACTGAGGGAGTCCTGGATTAGGGGGTGTCCGGATAGCCGGACTATACCTTCAGCCGGACTCCTGGACTATGAAGATACAAGATTGAAGACTTCGTCCCGTGTCCGGAAGGGACTTTCCTTGGCGTGGAAGGCAAGCTTGGCAATGCGGATATTCAAATCTCCTACCCCACCATGGAGGCCACACTCTCAGTGGCGATAGAGCCGGATACTGACTTCACCCCTTACGAGAGCCGTGTCGCCAAACCACTGGATTCATCTCCTACCACGGACTCTGAGCCGCTCATATCCATGCCCGTCGAGTCCGACTGGGCACCGATCATGGAGTTCACCTCCGCGGACATCTTTCAGCACTCACCCTTTGGGGATGTGCTAAATTCATTAAGGTCCCTCTCCCTGTCAGGAGATCTAAGGGAGTCCTGGATTAGGGGGTGTCCGGATAGCCGGACTATACCTTCAGCCGGACTCCTGGAATATGAAGATACAAGATTGAAGACTTCGTCCCGTGTCTGGAAGGGACTTTCCTTGGCGTGGAAGGCAAGCTTGGCGGTATGGATATGTAGATCTCCTACCATTGTAACCGACTTTGTGTAACCCTAACCCTCTCCGGTGTCTATATAAACCGGAGGGTTGTAGTCCGTAGGAGAGAACAACAATCATACCATAGGCTAGCTTCTAGGGTTTAGCCTCTCTGATCTCGTGGTAGATCTACTCTTGTACTACCCATATCAGCAATATTAATCAAGCAGGACGTAGGGTTTTACCTCCATCAAGAGGGCCCGAACCTGGGTAAAACTTCGTGTCCCTTGCCTCCTGTTACCATCCGGCCTAGATGCACAGTTCGGGACCCCCTACCCGAGATCCGCCACTCAGTCAAAAATACTAAGGCCTGGGGCAACACAGAGGACCTGCAAGACATCTTGGACAGTAAGGAAAAAATCGCAAGTTCAGAGTCCGTGGCAGGAGATGAATCCAGTGGCAGGAGATCATCACGTCGGATACACCAAGAGTAAATCCAGCCAGGCCGAATACAACAGATAAGACTCATACAAACTAGGTTGGGATATAGCCCGGCACAGAGGCGCCGCAGACCCCCTATGCTTCACTAATGAAGTTATGAGTCATGAATTCCCGGAGGGTTTCAAATCCGTAAATATCGAATCATACGACGGCACAACAGATCCCTGCTGTGATGATCTACATGCCATCAAGTACCTCCCACTAGAACTCATAGGACCAGCCCGACATTGGCTGAATAGCTTGCCAGTAGATTCAGTTGGCAGTTGGGAGGATTTGGAAGATGCATTTCTTGACAACTTCAAGAGCACTTATGTGCGGCCACCGGATGCTGATGACCTGAGACACATAACCCAGCAGCCAAGGGAATCGGCCAGACAATTCTAGACACGGTTCCTGACTAAGAAAAATCAAATTGTAGACTGTCCGGATGTAGAAGCCCTAGCGGCAGTCAAGCACAACATCTGCGACGAGTGGCTCGCCCGCCACCTCGGCCAGGAGAAGGTGAAATCTATGGCATCCCTCACAACACTCATGACCCGCTTTTGTGCGGGCGAGGACAGCTGGCTGGCTCGCAGCAACAACACATCAAGGAATCCAGATACCTCAGATACCAAACACGTTAACAGTAGACAGCGTCGTAATAGACCAAAGCGCCGCAATAACGGTGATAAAACCGAAGATACGGCAATCAATGCCGGATTCAGAGGCTCTAAATCCGGTCAGCGGAAAAGGCCATTTAAAATTAATACTCCAGCTCCGTCCAGTTTGGATCGCATACTGGATCGCTCGTGTCAAATCCACAGCACCCCTGACAAGCCAGCCAATCACACCAACAGAGAATGCTGGGTGTTCAAGCAGGACGACAAGTTAAATGCCGAAAACAAGGACAAGGGGCTGCATAGCGATGACAAGGAGGAGCCACGGCCGCCGAAACCAGGAGGACAGAAGGAGTTTCCCCCACAAGTGAAGACAGTGAACATGATATACGCAACCCACATTCCCAAGAGGGAGCGGAAGCGTGCACTAAGGGACGTCTACATGATGAAGCCCGTCGCCCCGAAGTTCAACCCATGGTCCGCTTGTCCGATCACCTTCGATCACAGGGACCACCCCACTAGCATCCGTCATGGCGGATCCGCCGCACTGGTCCTAGACCCCATCATTGACGGATTTCACCTCACTCGAGTCCTTATGGACGGCGGCAGCAGCCTGAACCTGCTTTATCAGGATACAATATGAAAAATGGGTATCGATCCCTCAAGGATCAAACCCAGAAAAACCACTGAGGGAGTCCTGGATTAGGGGGTGTCCGGATAGCCGGACTATATCCTTTGGCCGGACTCCTGGACTATGAAGGTACAAGATTGAAGACTTCGTCCCGTGTCCGGATGGGACTTTCCTTGGCATGGAAGGCAAGCTTGGCGGTGCAGATATTCAGGATCTCCTACTATTGTAAACCGACTCTGTGTAACCCTAACCCTATCCGGTGTCTATATAAACCGGAGGGTTGTAGTCTTTAGGACAGAATCAACTCCATACACAACAATCATACCATAGGCTAGCTTCTAGGGTTTAGCCTCCTTGATCTCGTGGTAGATCTACTCTTGTACTACCCATATCATCAATATTAATCAAGCAGGAGTAGGGTTTTACCTCCATCGAGAGGGCCCGAACCTGGGTAAAACAAAGTGTCCCTTGTCTCTTGTTACCATCCGTCCTAGACGCACAGTTCGGGACCCCCTACCCGAGATCCGCCGGTTTTGACACCGACATTGGTGCTTTCATTGGGAGTTCCTCTGTGCCGTCACAATCAGGAAGGATGCCTTCTCCCGTCTTCAAAGATGGCACCATTGCTAAGGGAGCCTTGGCTGTCGGCCAAACCCTCCGGCTAGGTGGTTTTCTCATGACCGCCTGTTCGGCTGTTGCGCCGATGGTGACCTCTCAGGTCATCAAAAGCAACCTACACGTCAGCTCGGAGCTCGTCAAGAAGCTAGATCCAATGGAGCTCTCTTCCATGAACGAGCTCTTGGATCACATCGCCGCCCTGGGGGTCGCTACGGATTACGACCAGGTTGGGATTAAACCCGATCTAAGAGAAATCAACTCTCCCCAAGTCACCCACCATGTTGCCGTGGTAGAGGCGCAGTGCGGCGACCCTTCATCTATTTTAAGGACTAGTTACGTCTGAATCCCTGATCCCTCCAAGCCGGATACCCGCGGAGCGGAGGGTATAACTCAAGACCTGAGCTTAGGATTAGGCAACAGGCCGGATTCGTTGGATAACGTCCAAGAATCCGAACTTCCGAGTTCGGAAACTCTTCGGCCTCCGAATCTTGGATTGGGTAAGGTTTCAGGTTCAACGACACCCTCCCACCCGAACATAAGCGATCTCTCCCAAGTTAGGCAGAGGCCCGATGAAATAGTACATCATTACTGGGCCAGATTCCTCCTGGTTATGAACAGGATAAAGGATTGCCGCGAGGGAGACGCAATATCAACCTTCTGCAGTAATTGCATGGACGAAGGAATCCTTAACGCCATAAGTCATCGTGATATTACACGCTTCGCTGACTTGGCGTCCATAGTACAAAAGTACTGTGCAATGGAAAGTGCCTGGAAAACCGAAATAAAATTTTGGGATAATCCAGCCTTGAATAGTAATCCCGTTCGAACTAAGAGGGTGCATCATCATAAGACACCCGGGATAAATAGCAAAAAGCCAAAACCCTTTACAGGGCATGGAACCGTACTGGAAAGATGGCTTGATGGACCCTGTAAAATTCACAGTACAGAGGGCGCCACTCCAACTCACAGCCTTAGAGCATGTTGGATACTCCGGCAGGTGGCCAAAATTGGCGAGGACCTCTTAAATCGGGAGGCCGCGGAAAGCCAGCCCGAGGACACCAGTACCGTTCTCACAGTCTTCGAGACTTTCGCATCAAACAATATGCGAAAAAGAACACTCCGCAACCTCATAGAAGTCTATCAAGTTGCAACAATAAATCCATGGAGCGACACTGCCATTACCTTCAACGCAAGTGACGAACCTAGATTCCGAACAGCCCGAGCACCAGCCGCATTGGTCCTCAGTCCCATAGTGGACGGCTTTCGCCTCACCAAAGTGCTCATGGATGGAGGCAGTGGACTGAACCTCATTTATGAGGAAACCCTTCAAAAAATGGAAATAGACTGGAACCGCGTCGAGCGAAGCAGCACAACCTTTAGAGGAATAATCCCCAGTCGGGAAGCGCGCTGCACAGGAAAAATCACACTAGATGTGGTGTTCGGCACGCCGGATAATTACAGGTCCGAAGAAGTCACGTTTCAGGTGGCCCCGTTCAAGAGCGGACATCACACCCTACTAGGGCGGGAAGCATTCACAATCTTCCAAGCGATACCCCATTACGGGTACATGAAGCTTAAGATGCCCGGGCCGAACGGAATTATCACTCTAGCTAGTGATCCGGACATAGCACTCCGCGCCGAGAACAAGATGGCCGCATTAGCCCTTGTGGCACTATCCGAAGCCTTAGCGGCCGAGGAACTGACTGCGCTGCGCTCCACGGTTAACAGGGATGATGGGATACTCGACAAAAGATCCAAATCCACATCCTTCAAGCGAGCTGACGAAATAGTCAAATTCCAGGTCCATCCAACGGACCCCAATAAAATAGCTTCCATCGGGACACGACTGAACCCCGATGTAGACGCCGCACTGCGAGAGTTCCTACGAGAGAATTGGGACATTTTCGCCTGGCACCCTTCAGACATGCCAGGGATCCCACGCAGGCTGGTTGAACACAGCTTAAATATCCTAAAAGGATTCAAACCTGTCAAACAAGCCCTTCGGTGTTTTTCCTAACCCAAGAGACAGGCTATGGGAGAAGAGCTAACCAAGCTATTGGAGGCCGGATTCATTAGAGACATAAAACATCCGGACTGGCTAGCAAACCTGGTGATGGTACCAAAGAAGGACAAATCCTAGCGCCTGTGTGTCGACTTTAAAGACCTTAACAAGGCTTGCCCAAAGGATCCCTTCCCCCTCCCCCGTATCGATCAAATTATTCATGTCACCGCAGGGCACGACTTGTTGTGCTTCCTTGACGCATACTCCGGTTACCATCAAATCAAGATGGCAGAATCATACCAAGCTGCAACAACATTCATCACACCATACGGCCCATTCTGCTTCAACACAATGCCCTTCGGGCTAAAAATCGCCGGTGCAACATATCAGCGCATGATCCAGACATGTCTGGCAAATCAGATCGGCAAAACAGTGGAGGCATATGTGGATGATGTGGTCATCAAATCAAGACATGTCGAATCTCTAGTAGACGACTTGAGGCTCACATTCGATAACTTCCGAAAGTACGACATCAAGCTCAACCCGGAAAAATGCATCTTCGGCGTTCCAGCCGGAAAGCTCTTGGGCTTCATTGTATCCGGTAGAGGAATTGAAGCAAATCTGGCCAAGATCGGAGCTTTGTCACAATTGGATATCCCAAAGGACCTCAAACAAATACAAAAATTAACCGGATGCATGGCGGCTCTAAGCCGCTTCATCTCCCGCTTGGGAGAAAAGGCACTGCCCCTTTATCGCCTACTCCGGCGCACCGAACACTACGAGTGGACGGAGGCCGCCACGGCCGGACTCGATGAAATAAAAGCCATATTGGCAACAAACCCAGTCCTGGCCACGCCGAACACCGGCGAACCAATGCTATTGTACATTGCAGCAACACATCAAGTTGTCAGCGCAGTGCTCGTTGTCGAGCGGGAAATGGACGGACACAAATTCCCCCTTCAAAGGCCGGTCTACTACGTGTCCACTGTCCTTACTCCATACAAATCACGGTACCCGCATTATCAAAAAATTGCATACGCGGTATTCATGGCATCCAGAAAGCTACGACACTACTTTCAAGAGTGTTCCATAACAGTAGCCTCGGAAGTACCACTTAACGATATTATCAACAACCGCGATGCAACGGGCCGGATCACAAAATGGGCCATCGAGCTCCTCCCGTTCGATATAACCTATAAGCCACGGCGAGCTATAAAATCGCAAGTTTTGGCCGACTTCGTCGCAGAATGGACAGAGGCCGAACTCCCTAAAGAGTACGACACATACTCAAACTGGATCATGCATTTCGACGGCTCCAAAATGTTGGCCGGACTGGGGGCTGGCGTCGTTTTGACATCCCCCATAGGAGACACAGTCCAATATGTACTCCAAATTATGTACACGGACTCCAACAACGCAGCCGAATACGAGGCCCTTTTACATGGCCTCCGGATGGCAGTATCCATGGGCATTCAACGCCTAGAGGTAAGCGGGGACTCGAACCTCGTGATATCCCAAATAAATGGTGACTTCGATGCCAAGGACTCAAAAATGGCAGCTTACCACAATACCATCCTAAAAATGTCAGCTCGGTTCGAAGGGCTGGAGTTTCACCATATAGCCTGAGAAAACAATCAAGCAGCGGACGTCCTGGCACTCATCGGAGCAAAACGCGATGCAGTCCCCCCCAACATCTTTTTGGAAAGATTGTTCAAGCCATCTGTAGCATGGGAGGGGGAACCCACAAATAACAGCCCAGACCCAGCCGCACCATTCGACGCCGAACAATCTGACACAATCGGAGGCTCTACCAATGAAATTACACCTTCAGCCCACGTAATAATGGCGGTCATCGCCCCGTGGACAGAACCATTCCTAGCCTACCTTACTAGGCAGGACCTCCCGGAGGACCAAAACGAGGCCCGCTGCATAGTGCGGCGATCTAAAGCCTACAGAGTCCATGAGGGAGAGCTTTATAAGAAAAGCACTACCGGAGTCCTTCAAAGGTGCATCTCCGAAGAGGAAGGGCGGAACCTTCTGGCTGAAATTCATGCCGGACTCGGTGGTCACCATGCCGCTGCTCGGTCCCTTGTTAGCAAGGCTTTCCGTACAGGCTTTTATTGACCGATGGCCCGGGCAGACGCTCAGGACTTAGTCCAACGATGCGCTGGTTGCCAACTTTTTGCCAACCAAAGCCATATGCCACCCACCGCACTCCAAACTATACCAATCACCTGGCCTTTTGCGGTCTGGGGGCTTGACATGGTCGGACCCCTTAAAGGTGGGACCGATAGAAAAAAAATACTTACTGGTCATGGTGGATAAATTCACCAAATGGATAGAAGCCAAGCCTGTTAAAACGGCCGAATCCGGACCTGTGATAGACTTCATATCCGGGGTTGTACACTATTATGGCATCCCCCACAGCATCATAACCGATAATGGTACAAACTTTACCGCCGACGAGGTAAAACTCTGGTGCAAAAAAATGGGCATCAAGCTCGACTATGCTTCCGTCTATCACCCACAAACCAACGGCCAGGTCGAACGTGCAAATGGTCTTATCATGAGCGGCATTAAACCCAGACTAGTGCGGTCCCTTAAGGAATCTAATACGCACTGGGTAGAGGAGCTCGACTCCATACTCTGGGGGCTACGGACCACGCCGAATCGCACCACCGGATACACACCATTTTTCATGGTGTACGGCGCAGAGGCAGTTCTGCCCTGCGACATAATTCATGACTCACCTCGAGTGCGCATGTACGAAGAAAGAGAAGCTGAGCTCGATCGGCAGGACCGTTTGGACGCTTTGGAGGAGGAGCGCGATGTGGCAAAAGCCCGTTCCGCATTCTATCAACAGCAGGCTCGAAGATATCAAAGCAGAGAAGTACGGGCCAAAAATTACAATGTCGGCGAACTAGTTCTACGCCTGCCGGACAAGAAAAAGGACAAACTCAAGCCCAAATGGGAAGGTCCATTCATAATCGACCAAGTCCTGACTGGCGGGGCGTACCGCCTGCGAGATGCGTCGGATAACCGACTCGAGCCGAACCCATGGAACGCCACCCGTCTCCGAAGATTCTACACCTAGCGCCGGACTCTGTGTTCGTCTCCTTCCTCTATCCATTTTTTTGCATTTTTCTGTCTTACATTTCTCTCCTTCCCCTCTTTTCTATTATAGCCCTTAAAGGCTCATCTAGTGATGCGCTACTCGCGCTCATTATACCTGGGGGCTTCTTTCACAGAAGCTTATTCATACGGGCTTCACGCCCAACACATGCATCAAACTTCCGCATGTTCCTTTTTCTTCACCATTATATGCATCGATATGACTTAAGTTTTGGCCAAGCTGGGTTACCTGGCTCCTGTGCTTACCCCTACGTTCCCGATTGTTCGGCTAGGTGGTAAAGGGAGCACCTCTGCGATTGTTACTGCCGGGTCAGCCGGATGTGTACCTCGGACTGGGTGAAGCCGAAAGCTAGCGTTCTTAAGGGAATATTCGGTCGGTGAGATAAAAGATGATCTTTTTACTCATTTGATGCGCCCCCAGATGCTTTTTTCTGCGTCTTTTGACGCAGTCTGGACATGCACTTTAGGGCATGCCTCCCAGCGAAAGGAACCCCTAACGGAACTATTCTCTCTGGAAGATGTTTCTTACTAACCATGTAATATAACATAACTAGTTGGGCACTTGTCTGATAAAGCACTAATGACCCCTATGCCTGGTCTCCACGCACACCATGGTTCTTCTATAACCGCTATGCTATTCGGACACACTCCGGACCGTCAGGTCCCGAGGTTGAAGCGGAAAGGTCGGCAACGACAAACGATCTACAATCCGGCTAGAAGGCATTACACATGTCCATTCAAACTTACATAGTCATTCTCACTGATTGTATTCCTCTTCTATACCATCTAACAGGCTGTCTAATTTACAGTCCTGCTGGGAATACTTCACGGCCAACTCTACTTGGCCGTATACTAAGCTCACAGGGATCTCCTTCCCGTCAGGCCCCACTGGTCCGACCTCGACCATGTGGTTCGGGTCAGACTTCGTAAAACGGGTCTTCACGATGGCCCAGGCATCCCTAGCGCCATGTCGGCAGGCCGATATCTTCCACAGCCGAACGCGCCGCCGAGCTTCCTTCAGCTTCTCCGCAAGCTCTCCAAGGCCGTCGGGCACGGAGTGGGCAGGCCACAAGGCTTGGGTAACACCTCGCATCGCTTGCCGAATTCGCTCGTGCAGTTGCATGAGTTTGGGAAGAAGGTCACCCGTAGAACCGGGCATCTCCTCTGCAGGACGACCTGTGAGCATACCTACAGACATTACTCTATTAGTCGACTTCCTCGCCGAACTCTTTTTTCAAAAGTTCGTTCAAGCACTTAATAAAAATGCCGCGTCGAAGCCGCTGATTCTCCTTTGTGGAGTCCAATAGCTGGCCACGAACATCTTTTAGTTCGACGTCCAGCCTGGTGTTGGCATCCTGAAGATCATTCTTCTCTCGCCTCACCCTTGTCAACATACTCTCACCGGCCTTTAGCTGGCGTAAGAGTTGTTGCTTATCCGGATCGAATCCGGCGCCATCTGCAATTTGATTTGTCAGATTTGCACCCACACCGCACAATACTAATCCTTTGAAGTATATTTTACCTGTGGGGGTCTCTTTGGGCTCTCCCGCTGCGGCTAGTGCGGCCTCTAGTTGGGCCTTGCACTTTTCCAGCTCCTGGGACAGTACAGTGTTCTTCTTTGTAAGAACCTGCATATTAAATGATCCTTAAATCAGTTGCTCTAACTGTTTCAAGTCTCGGGGGCTACTGGCATATATATATATTTAACCAAAATTTTCTTACCCGTATGTCTTTCACATACTGCTCCGTGGCTCTGGCTAAACCATTTTGAGTGGCACGGAGGTACGCATCTCCTGAATTAAAGGCATCTAAAGCCTCTTGGGAGAAACAAGCGTCGCGTAGAATTGTCTGGCGACGCCTGTGGTTCATGGCACTCTCCACTTCCGAATTTGTGGCGGACAGCCTGTCCACATCCTCTGTCGGAGGAACGTCTGGTGCACGCCTTGTACTCGCCTCCGCTTCTTGGCCAGACGTTGGAGCCTGGCTAGTGGAGGCGCGATTGGCAACCTCTCCGGATGTAGTCCGGCGAGGTCTCTTCGTCCTGAAGATAGCACGAACGTTAATATGCCCTGACAAAATAACTCCAGGGAAACAGAGGGTGCACTATACCTTTGCGCCGGCATTTCAGTCCGGACTTCATTCCTTTTTTCCCTACGGGGCCCTGTGGCCCCTCGTTGGCTAGCCGCAGTAGGTTCGGCCTCCTGCCTCGGGAATCTCCCCTGCAAAACACGATTGTCGTCAGAGACACAGAAATACGTGAGAGCAGAATCCCTTTCAAGGGAATGAGACTCTGGTTTCCGTCACCTGGGAGGCCGGGATTAACCCTGGGTAATCAGCCGTGATGGCTACCAAGGTATTGTCCTTGCTTAGCTGATAGAACACCCCGTCGATAAGCTCTACCGATATGTCCGGATCCTCTTCGGAGTCCGGATCAAGGGACCGTTCTGGGTCCTCGGGCTGTGGAGGGCGGCTGCTTATATTCTTTACCTCCCGTCGCAGTTCCTGCATTAAAATCGTTAGACTACCTATCTAACCACGGGAGTATAAAACAAACGGACAAGCGCAATTGTTCACTTACCCAACTTGGAGGATCGTACATGCTGAATCCGGCCTGCGGGTTGACGTGAAGGAATTCCTCCTTTTCTCCCTTGTACAAAGAGGATAAGATCTTTTCCAGAGTGGTAGCTGAGTCCGGCCCTTTATGACCTTAACGGGTGGCGTCATCCTCCCCGTTGAATTCCCACATTGGGTGGCCTCTGTATTGAAGCGGCTGCACCCCCCGCATAATGCATGTGGCCATGACTGCAATCATGGTTAGTCCAGAATGAGCCAACAGTCTTATCCGGCCCATCAGGTAGATGACGTCTCTGTCGCTTTCTCTCTGAGAGCTCCGCGCACGCCAGCTCAAGTGTTTCTTCAATGGAGCACTGTTGAACTCTGGGAGACCGACCCGGATAGGGTCCGGTAGCGAGACGTCATCTATGTAAAACCATTCGGAAGGCCAGTCCTCGGACGCTTCCTTTGGGGTTCCGGATAGGTATCCGGTCCCGGCGATGCGCCATACTTCGGCTCCGCCCACTTGATATATGGACCCCTTTTGAGAATGGGGCACCAGACAGAATAACCTCTTCCACAGTGCGAAATGAGCCTCGACGCCTAAAAATAGCTCGCAAAGGGCGACGAAACCCGCAATATGCAATACAGAGGAGGGCGTGAGATTGTGCAGTTGGAGGCCGTAAAACTCCAGAAGCCCGCAGAGAAATGGGTGAATTGGAAATCCCAGTCCCCTTAATAGATAGGGGACGAGGCACACCCGCTCTCCTTTAGAAGGATTGGGGGTGCTCTCTGCTTGTCTTCCGCCATTATAGGTAGCGAGACCGGCTCGGACCGGGACCATGCATGCCTGAGGGAGGAATCCCTGGGCCTGAAGAGACGCTAATTTGCTATGCGGGATGGTGCAACTCTCCCAGTCCCCGGGTTTAGGACAGGAGGGGCGAGGGGAGCAGCTGCGACGGCTGGTCATGTTGGAATAGACCTTTGCTGGAAGCGCTCTGATGATCACTCGCGGAAAGGAGAAGGTGTGGTTTGGATCTAAATCCCCATCCCGTTAAATAGGCGGCTCGTTTATACGGCTAGGGGGGTGAATGTAAAAACGCCCCGGCTTTTCGCATTTGCTTTACACGTGGAAGACGGCCATTATTGTGCATGGAAGCCAAGGAGTACTACATTACAAGAATCGGACATTATTCCTACAGGTGCACAAGATTTGGAGAAGAACCCGCCTTGCAATGCCAAACAATTTGCGCGCCGGACTCGTCGTCATTGAAGCCTGGTTCGGGGGCTACTGAGGGAGTCCTGGATTAGGGGGTGTCCGGATAGCCGGACTATATCCTTTGGCCGGACTCCTGGACTATGAAGGTACATGATTGAAGACTTCGTCCCGTGTCCGGATGGGACTTTCCTTGGCGTGGAAGGCAAGCTTGGCGATGCGGATATTCAGGATCTCCTACTATTGTAAACCGACTCTGTGTAACCCTAACCCTATCCGGTGTCTATATAAACCGGAGGCGTCATCCCAGGTGTAGAGGCCCATTGCACAGGCTCAATCACACTGGAAGTGGTCTTCGGATCACTGGATAACTTCCGAAGTGAAGAGTTAATCTTCGACATTGTCCCATTTAGCAGTGGCTATCATGCAATGCTCGAACGGACAGCATTTGGAAAATTCAACGCAGTGCCACATTACGCATACCTCAAGCTCAAGATGCCAGGACCCCGCAGAGTCATAACAGTAAATGGAAACACAGAATGCTTGCTCCGTACAGAAGAGCACACTGCGGCCCTTGCAACAGAGGCACAAATCAGCCTCTTCAGGCAGACCACTCATTCGGCGTTACAGCCCCCGGACACCTTCAAGCGAGTTCGGAACAATCTGCAACAGGACCGCCTGGCACGATCAACGCTCGCCTAGCAATCCGGCCCCCGTCCCATTCCCGATGCAGTGACGAAATTCGTGCCGCGCGTACATAACTACGCATTAAAAATACCATGGACATAGGCGAGGGCACAATTAGGACACGCCCCGCATCGTGGCTTAACCACGCCAGGGGCTGTATACCTTTGACATTCCTTTTCTCTTTCAGGGCCTAACTCTTCGGAAGCCCTTTCCGGCAGTCCGATTGCCGGACACATTCCGGAAGCAACAACCAAGGCGGCAAGAAGCTAAGATGAACACAGGAACCGCCAGGTGGTCTCTAATAATACTTGATATACCCGCTTTTCACTATTTATGCATAGCTTGCCTTGGGATAGGACATTTCGAATTGTCCTACTTTATACTTATTGCACTACTTGTACCAGTACGTTTCGACCTATTATTCAAATAACAATGCATATTATTAATCTGTCATTGCATTATTTAGATTTTTCTCTTTCTCTTATATGTCCATTTACGACATTCTGCACCTGCACGCTCGGGTGCGGTCAGTACGCCATGGGCTCTCGTTTACCCCGTAATACGTCGCAAGAAGTCCGAACACTTTCGACAGTGTGGCACCTCGAACTTATAGCATTATATATCAGCTCCGAATCATGTCTTGGGTCAAATGTTGGGTTGCCCGGCTCCCATGCTTTGGTACCTTATGTTCTGCTATATCGGCTAAGTTAGCGGTGGGAGAACTACTGCGATTGTGTCCCGGATCTTCCTAACGAGCACCTCAGTAGAGAAAGCCAAAAACTGACTGTCATGATAAGGCGAGAGACTGGTCGCTGTTCGAGAGGTCTCAAGTCCTTAAAGACTTTTTCCGCTTCGGGCGAGGAGTCGGCCTTGTCCGGCTTAGGCGTGTATAGTGCCCCAAATTCTGCCCTCCGAATACCAGGGGCTTCGCCAAAATTTAAAATCATAGACTTCTATGGCTAAGTGAGAGTGATAAAGCATTATAGTCCGATTGTCTGGTTCGTTGCGCTGAGCACCTCCCTTGAAGGACCCAAAATTGGGGTAAAGAGTGTTCAGATTTACCACGAACACCCCAGTACTAGTTATATGGGGGCAGAAGTCGACGACTGGCCAACTCTCGGATTTTATAAACGGCCGCACAGAAGGTAATATCTTACATTAAGAAAGCGTCGCATGGCGCAAAAGAGCTCGTTTCATATTACAGGATCACATGGGCATGTTCATTCAAAGATTACATCCTTGGCACACCCATCTGCAACTAAGCGGGAACCCTTCAGGACGCTCTCATAGTAATTCTCGGGGCAGCGATGCTCCTTGCCCTCTGGCGGCCCCTCCTTCACAAGCTTCACGGCGTCCAGCTTCGCCCAGTGCACCTTCACCCAGGCAAAAGCCCTGCGTGCACCTTCGATGCAGACGGACTGCTTGATGACCTCAAGTTGTGGGCAGGCTTCCACTCGCCGCCTCACCAGACTGAAGTAGCTGCCGGCCAGGGGCTCGCCAGGCCACATCCGGACTATAAGGCCCCTCATGGCCTGTTCGGCTGCCTTGTGAAGTTCGACCAACTGCTTCAGCTGGTCGCTCAAGGACACGGGGTGTTCGGTCCCAGTATACTGAGACTAGAACAACTTCTCCGTTGAGCTCCCCTCCTCAGCCCGGTAAAACTCCGCGGCATCCAGCACACTGCAGGGAAGATCTGCAAACGCTCTAGGAGAGCTCCGAACTTGGGTAAGAAAAAGGAAAGTCTCCTTCACATGCTTGCTTTGCATATTGAATGCCTTACCTGCTGCTATCTTCTTCGCCGCATCAATCTCTTGGAGGGCCTTGTGGGCTTCGGCCTTGGTGCTCCGGATGCTTTCGAGCGCCTGCACGAGCTCAGACTCTCGCGTCTTGTAGTCAAGCTCCAAGGACTCGTGCTTTTTGGCGAGAGCCTCGAGCTCTTGCTGCACCTCGCCCACTCGGGCTTCTTTTTTCTCCCATTCAATGCATTCTTTGGCCGCTTTGTCTTCGGTCGCGAACAACGCCTTGCTCAGGGTCTCCACCTCGGTTGTGGCCCTTGACAAATTCATGATGATCCTATTACTTTACACCGAACTTCTTTTTAACTATATAAATTGGGGTATATATTACCTTTGCTCTCTTCGAGCTGCCCCTTGGTAAGGCTGAGCTCGTCCTCGGACCGCTTCAGGGCCTGCTTCAGCGCAGAGACCTCCGCAGTACGTGCGGCAGCGGCCAGCAGGGAAGCCTGCACATACACATAGACATACTCTAATTAGACTCCTGAGTTATCATTTGATACTCAATTCAGCTTTTCTTCGCGAATGCCGAACAGAGCATCAGGGGCTACTATCTATGCAGTAATATTTCTATATTTTGAATGCTTACCTCAAAGCCTGTTAGGAGGCTGGCACAAGCTTCGGTCAGTCCGTTTTTGGCGGACTGAACCTTCTTGACCACCACACTCATGATAGTGCGATGTTCTTCATCGATGGAAGCACTATGAAGCGCTTCCAGCAAGTTGTCCGGTGCCTCTGGTTGGACAGAGGACACTAGCACAGATGGTTGGCCCCCCTTAATGGGGGACCACCTGCCGGAGTCGGGAACCATCGAAGGTTCCGGCGTAGTGTCCGGCTGGGGCCCAAACTCGAAGCCCATAGGAGCCTCGCTCCCTAGGTACTCAGGGTCCGGGAGGTCGCCGTTAGGCGCCCCCAGGATCACCTCCCCTTGGGTCGGTGCCTTTTGAGACACCACCTCGGTGTTGTCCATAGGGCAAGGGGTGGAAGCTGTCGGAGGAGAACCGCTGTTCATATCCGACGAGCCCAAAGAGCCGCTCAACGAAGGTACGTCGAGATGAGCTCAGGCCGGACTGCATAATCATGTTTGGCATGAGCAAAGGTAGTACAATAAAACATACCATGAAGTATTATGGTGTCCAGACACTTACGACTTCGCCAGGGGCTTGTCCCTGGGTAGCCACTCATCGCCGCTGTCGGCGGCCATCATGGCATAGTCTGGAGGGAGGGTCTTCCCCTTCTTAGACCCTTCGGCCTCCCCGGATGGGCCGGCCTTCCTTTTCTTGTCTCCCCCGGTTGGGGGGGGAGACTTTTCTCCTCCCCCTCGTTTCCGTGGGAGGAGTGCGCGTCGGAATCATCGGACGATGAGTCCGACAGAACCACCTTGCACCGGAGATCCTTTCGGGTCCCCGCGGCCTTCTTCTTGGCCGTCTTTTCTGGCACCTCGTAAGGTGCCGGAGTCAGCATCTGCGTTCGAAGAGCGTTTGCAGGATCTTCGGGCAGGGGGGCCAGGCAATCAACATGCTCCGATGTCTTTATCCAGTCCTTTTAATGACATGAAAGCTTAGATCCAGCACATAACCAAACCATGGTACATAAATACCTTGAGAGATATAAAAGCCTACCGAATGGGCACGGCGCTTTGCGCTAAGTCCGCGGTCCTCGGTGAGGGAGGAAGGCATCTCGACGCCCTTGAACAGCACCCTCCAGACATCCTCGTGCGTCGTGTCATAGAGCTCTCGCAGCATCTGGTGTTGGGCCGAGTCGAACTCCCACAAAACAAATGCCCGTCGTTGGCACAGAAGGATTCGGTGGAAGAGCATAACCTGGACCACGTTGACGAGCTTAATTTTCTTGTTCGTCATGTTCTGGATGCAGGTCTGGAGTCCGGTCAGCTCTACCGAAGAACCCCAGGACAGGCCCTTCTTTTTCCAGGAGGTGAGCTGCGTGGGGATTCCGGATCAAAATTTGGGGGCCGCCACCCAGTTGGAGTCGCGCGGCTCGGTGATGTAGAACCACCCCGATTGCCACCCCTTTATGGTATCCACGTAGGTACCCTCGAGCCAGGTGACATTAGGCATCTTGTCCACCATGGCGCCTCTGCACTCTGCTTGCTGGCCACCCACCACCTTCGGTTTGACATTGAAGGTTTTCAGCCATAGGCCAAAGTGGGGCCTGATGCGGAGGAAGGCCTCGCACACGACGATAAACACCGAGATGTTGAGGATGAAGTTGGGGGGCAGATCATGAAAATCCAGCCCATAGTAGAACATGAGCCCGCGGACAAACGGGTGGAGAGGAAATCCCAGTCCGCAAACGAAATGGGTAAGAAAAACTACCCTCTCATGGGGTTCGGGCGTGGGGACGATCTACCCCGCATTCGGCAGCCGGTGCGCGATATTCACATCTAGGTATCCGGCTTCCCGTAACTTTTTGATGTTTTCCTCCATGACGGAGGAAACCATCCACTTGCCTCCTGCTCCATACATGCTTGGAGTGGTTTGAGAAGAAGAACGCGAGCTTGGGCGCTAGAGCTCGAGTGTGCGGGAATGGGTAACCGAGAAGGAAGAAGGCGTGGGTGTAAAAAGTAAATCTTTGTCCCTTTATAAGGGCGGAGTACGCGATGAGTCTCCCCACTTGCCTGGCAAAACCGCTTATTCCCGAGGTGCCGCAATTGATGGCGCGATTGGGTTACCCACATCCATATTGATGAGAATCCCGTGATAAGGGGAACACGATCTCTACTTCGACAAGACGTATCAAGAAAACCGCCTCGCGATATGTGCGGAGCTGGTTGAGAAAAGCGGTTCGAATAATAACCGGGCCATGAAGTGATGTCATACTATCAAAACGTGTCAGCATATTAGATTTGTGGAAGTATTATTCTCTCTACGGTGGTATGTGGAACTTATTTTGCAGGGTCAGACATTATCCTTGGATTCAAACTCTTCCATGGTGTATTCGGAGGAGGAACCCGCCTTGCAATGCCAAAGACAACACTGCGCGCCGGACTCATCGTCATTGAAGCCTAGTTCAGGGGATACTGAGGGAGTCCTGGATTAGGGGGTCTCTGGACAGCCGGACTATATCCTTTGGCCGGATTGTTGGACTATGAAGATACAAGATTGAAGACTTCGTCCCGTCTCCGGATGGGACTCTACTTGGCATGGAAGGCAAGCTAGGCAATACGGATATGGATATCTCCTCCTTTGTAACCGACCTTGTGTAACCCTAGCCCCCTCCGGTGTCGATATAAACCGGAGGGTTTTAGTCCGTAGGACAACAAACAATCATACCATAGGCTAGCATCTAGGGTTTAGTCTCTCTGATCTCGTGGTAGATCTACTCTTGAAATACTCATATAATCAAGAACAATCAAGCAGGACGTAGGGTTTTACCTCTATCAAGAGGGCCCAAACCTCGGTAAACATCGTGTCCCCTGCCTCATGTTACCATCCGCCTTAGACGCACAGTTCGGGACCCCCTACCCAAGATCCGCCGGTTTTGACACCGACATCAGGCTATATGGATACGTCGTGCATGCATTGCAGGCTTCTTTCATGGCGGCGTTAGCAGGCATTTCATGCAACGGCCCAACAGTCCAACGAAACCACGACCCAACGGTCGAACAACGCCACCGTCCAAGGACGCCCCACTTGTTAGGTCCAATGGGCAACACAGTCCAGCGCAGCCCCACTCGTCAGAGTTAAAGGTCAAAGCACTGACCCGATGGCATCCACCGTTTGTGACCATTTCTGAGGGTTTTGGACAAGAGAGTGGGGAAAAGTGAGCCAACGTTAAGAGCGTGGGGATGGATGAGTATGGCTAAGGAACCAAGGGCACAGATGTAAACATCCCTAAAAATAAAACCCAAAAAGATTTCCTCATTCTTCTTTTGCTTGTTGGGAGCTCTCCCGTGTAAATAGGTTTTTCTTGTTTTTGTTTTCCATTTTTATTTTCTTTCTTCTAGAAAAAACAAAAACTCCAAAAATATTTCAGTGTGTTCCTCTGAATTTCTTTTCCGTTATTTTTTAGTCATACTGAGGAGAAGACCATGATGAAAATGTTGAGTGGCTCTCATTTGCATTATTGTTGATCTAACAAAGAGCCCATATTACTTTGTCTTCTCATTTTGAATAAAATGTTTGCAGATGCCAGCTTAGTCCATGGCACTCTTGCACCTTTACCATTTTTATATCATTCGGTTGTGCAAGTGAAAGGCAACAATGATGATATTTCATGAACTGGTTGTGGCATGGTGAAACGGGTATGAACTCAACTTGTTCTATTTTTTTAAATATGTTTAACCTAGTATCCATGATTCGGCCTATTATGATCAAACATGTTTGCAATGACAATTAGATATTATAGTTTCTCATGCCATGCTTAAGTAGCTAGGAGTGGATAATGATTTATCTAGAATGTCAACATTGCGTTAAGATGATTGTGATGTAGTATGGTGATATGGTATCCTCCTCTGAATGTTCGAGTGACTTGACCTTGCACATGTTCATGCATGTAGTTGAATCAAAACCAATATAGCCTCTATGATATTTTATGTTCATGGTGTTCATATCCTACTCATGCTAGTATCCAATGTTACTTATGCATAATGCATGTTCATGACCGTTTTCGCTCTCTAGCTGGCCGCTTCCTGACCTATTTGCTAGCCTTCACTTGTACTAAGTGGGAATTCTTCTTGTGCATCAAAAATCCTGAAACCCAAGTTATTCCAGATGAGTCCACCATACCTACCTATATGCGGTATTACCCTACCGTCCTAAGTAAATTTTCATGTGCCACCTCTAAAAACTTCAAATAAATATCCTTTTGTGTGTCTGGATTGTTCCTAGAGCAGCAAGAGGTAGTCAGTATCTTCCATGCTAATCGGGTTATGCTCATGATGAGTGTTGATTCACTCGTCCTTGCACGAGAGGGGCGGTAATAGGGATTCCCAGTCCCGAACTCAAATTGCAAATAATTAAACAAAACCCCCCCAGGACTGTTATTGGTATGGACAGTACCCGTTGTTTCGGACCAGCCATGGAGTGTGATTATTGGTGGAGGGGGAGTAAACCTTTACTTTTATCGCTTGGGAACCACCACTAATGTGTTTAGCATGGAAGGTGTAGATAACTAATGGTCGTGAAGTAAACAAGAAGGGTGCATTTCTCAAATTTTCATTTACCTCTGTTTTAAAAACTTGAGCTCTGGCACCTCTGCAAATCACTGCTTCCCTCTGCGAAGGGACTATCTAGTTACTTTTATGTTGTGTCATCACCTTCTCAAAAAAGCGCCAGATCCTGAGAGCACTATTGTCATCCTCATGCATTGTGTGTATCTAATGTTGGGTGCATCATGACTGGATCTTTTCTACCATGAATTACAATGTTTAGTCACTGCTTGAACTTTGTATGCGCTCTGCATTTATGTTTTGCGGTCTCATAAAGGGCTAGCGAGATAGCACTATTGTCATATTATATCATGGTTGTTTTGGCAAAGTGTTGTTATTTGAGATATCTTATTATTGCTCGCTAGTTGATTATGCCATTGATATGAGTTAATATAATTTTTAAGAGTTATTGTCAACATGGTTAGTTATAATCTTTGCTGAAAACTTGGGTGCTACTTAAGATTATTTATGTAAACAAGAGCAAAAGAGTTTGTAAAAGTTTTTCTTTTTCACTTTCAGTTTATCAACTGAATTGCTTGAGGACAAGCAAATGTTTAAGCTTGGGGGAGCTGATACGTCTCCGTCCTATCTACTTTTACTAACGCTTTCCCACTTATTTTGGACTCTAATTTGCATATTTTGAACGAAACTAACTCGGACTGATGTTGTTTTCAGTAGAACTACCATGGTGTTGTTTTTGTGCAGAAATAAAAGTTCTCGGATTGGAACGAAACTTTGCGAGGATTATTTATACAATAAAAGATAATTTCGGGATCCAAGAACCACCGGAGGGGCGCCTGGGTGGGCACAACCCACCAGGGTGCGCCCCCCTCCAAGCACGCCCGGGTGGGTTGTCCCACCTAGTGGCCCTGCAGATTCAACCCTGATACTATAAATTCAGATATTCAGAGAGAAAATGAGGGAGAAAGAATTATCATGTTTCACAATACGGAGCCGCTGCCACCTCCTGTTCTTCATCGGTAGGCCAGATTTGGAGTCCGTTTGGGGCTCCGGAGAGGGGGATCTTCGATCTTCGTCATCACCAACCCTTCTCCATCGCCAATTCCATGATGCTTCCCACCGGGAGTGAGTAATTCCTTCGTAGGCTCGCTGGTCGATGAGGAGTTGGATGAGATTCATCATATAATCGAGTTAGTTCTGTTAGGCTTGATCCCTAGTATCCATTATGTTCTGAGATTGATGTTGCTATTGTCGGATTCGGGGTTCCGCAGACCCATGAGAGGTTTGAACACTAGGGTGCGTGCGAAGAACACTCCTCTCCCGGTCTATCTGCTCAATGATTCCATGACCTAGCTCGACGAACCCAAGGGACAAGAGACACATCGGTTTATCCTGGTTCGTGCCACCTTGCGGTGTAATACCCTACTCCAGCTTTGTGGTGGAATGCCTCGAGGGGCTGAGGATGAACTAGTATAGTGGTGGAACAGCCTCAGGAGGTGATGTGTTCTTGAGCTCGATGAGCTGGTGGATGAGAGGATGATCTGAATGATCTGTCCCCCTCTATGGTGGTGGCTAAGTCCTATTTATAGTGGCCCTGGTCCTCTTCCCAAATGTAGGCGGGAAGGGATCCAACAATGGCCAAATTTGAAGGGGGCAATTAGTACAAGCTTTCCCGACGAAAGTAGTCTTTGCATGCAAAAGGCTCTGGTGGTGACGTGGCGGTAGGCTCCGCGATGACATCCATCCTGCCGTCCTAGTAGTCTTGGTCTTGTTGCACCGATATGGAAACCTTTGCTTGATTCCTCGGGACTCCGCGTCTGTGCTTGCCTCCTTAGTGCCAAAGGGGAAACTGGTACACTGCGCCTGCTGGCGCCCGCCTGGCCTTGGTCGTCATGGCTCACGTCATGTAAACCTCGCGAGGCGCACCTTGCCTTGATACCTCCGCTCCTCGGGAGCCAGCCTGATGAGGCTGCCCCCACGGGATGTCTTGGTGTCATCCGCCTCGCGAGGCTTGGCCCCTCGCGAGGGTCTTGAGTTGTTGTTGCTGAAGCTAGGCCGTACCAGGTCATTGATGAAGCCACATCGTGGGCTGCAGACAGGCAAGTCTGGGTACCCCCATTCCTGGGACGCCAACAGTAGCCCCCGGGCCCATGGCGCGCTCGAACTTGGCTTTGAGGCAAAGCCAAAGGGCAAGTGCAGAGCGCCGCAGGCCCCAACCGCCTGCGGCCTTGGTCGACGCGTGGCGATTAATGGGACGTGGGCGCCTCCGCTTGCCCGCGCACTACCTCGGCAACCGTTTGACTTGACGAGACCCAGTTGCATGCAGAGAAGACCATCATAACGTGCGATCGTGGAGGCCGGCGATTGGCCTCTTTCCGTCTATAAATGAGGGGAGGGGCGGAGCCCCTTTTGCTCATCTCTGTCTTCTTGCAGTCTGCTTCTTCGTCTTCTTCCTTGTCTCTCCATCTTGCTGTAGCTCCCATGGCGCCGATCAGGAGGTTCTCTATGGAAGAAAAGGGAAAGGCCCATTGGGAGGAGCCAGAACCACTTCCACCGAAGAAAAGGTCCGGCCGCCCTTGCAATGCAGGGGAGAGGCAGGAGGTGACGCGGCCCTGGTACGAGCGGCCACTGCCTGGCTTCCCGCTCCCTCTATACGCCCGAGCACTGGGCCCCGGAGAGGGCGGCAGCACCCTGCGCCGCGCGGGCCACGGCCACGGTGGCCAGGCTGAGGCTGCACGGCCGGCCCGCCCGCAAACCCACACCGAGGGCACCTCGCGTGAGTTCGTGATATGGGCGGCAATGCCGCCGCGCACTTGGATCTGGTTCCCGCGGTTCTTCGCTAAGGAGATGCCGCCATGGGGGCCGCTTGAGTTGTGGCTGCAGCATGTCGGGTGCTGCAGCCTGGCCACGGGGGTAGAGGTCGAGGTCGTCCCTCCGGGCAGCATCTTCATGACCCGAGGATGGAGCGAGGTTGCACGCACCTGCCGCGCGGACGGGGCCCTCGCCATCCACTTCGAGTACGATGGTGCTTCCATGCTGTTCTTCAAGGTCTTCGACGAGGAAGGCCGCCGCCTAGAGTGCTGCCCTGGGGGAAGCCGCCGACATGGCGCGGGAGCGGGCGCTGAGCCTGCTTCCGGTCCTGCCGACAGCTCCTCCAGCAGCAGTGACGACTCCTGGGAGTCCAGCGACTCTCCTGTGCCTAGCGAGTCTCCGGAGTCGAGCGATGACACCTACGTGCTCTGAGTTCTCGCCATGCCCGGAGCGCTGCTGTGGCATTCGCTCGACGTCGACGATGATCTGGATGGGGTTGGCGCCGGCCTCGCGTGGCCCACTATTGATTATGGCATTGACGCTGTTGCCCGTAGCCAGGGCTCCTTGAAGTTTTTCTTCTTTTGTTCCCTACGAGGAATCGAGGCAAACCCTGTTGGGGCATGTAAAAAATCTTGTAATGCCTTTGCTCTGAAGTTTATTATTCCTAGTATAAGGTTGCAGCTGTGGGTCCTGCTTCGGCATTGCTCCCCCTTTTCATTCTTGCGGTGGCTTAGCGCTCTACACCGGCAGGTCCCAGTTCCTAGGCAGGCTTTAGCCGTCGCTGGTATGCCAGGTCGCGATGTCGTGGTCAAGGCCAGGAGGTGAGTGGCCCGAGGTCCGGTAAGAGCTCCTGAGGCGCGATGCTCAAGAGGTCCCCTTTGGCGTGCAAGCAGCTCCCTGGAGGCCGAAAAGTGAAGTAGTGTTGCCGGAGTGAGTTTATGAGAGCGGAGAACGTCGGGCGGAGAGATTCGCGACATCATGCACGTGTGACTTATCTTTTGGCAAGCCTAAGGTGGTTCCTTGTGTGATGCCCGATTTTCGCTTTAGCGGTGGTGCTACTAGGTAGGGCTCACACCGGCCTCCCCTTTCCTCGCTCATCTAAATGCTCTACGTCCTTGGGTCCCGACCCTCGAGTGGGGCTCAGCCGCCACTGGTATGCCAGGTCGTAATGTCATGGTCAAGGCTAGGGGTGAGGGCTGGAGAGTCAGTAGGAGCTCCTGAGGTGCGATCCTCAAGAGCCCCCCCTTTAACGCGCAAGCGAAACGCGTAAAAAAGGGATGGCCGGCGGGGCTGCCTGTAGTTAAGCTCTGGAGATTCCTGCGGGTTAGTCCGAGAGGGGAATATAACTCATAATCGCGTTTTGCTGTCCTTCTGCTGATCTTTACGCAGGAAGATGAAGGCATTGAGGATATGGTGAGGTGACGTGCGCGGGGCGGGCCGCGAGCCAGAGCTCGATCTCTCAGGTTTATCAGCGTTGCACGGATGTACCCGAGCACAAGCGTCGTGCCAGCATGTGTAACCCCCATTGCGGGATGAGAAGGAAGCCAGTCAGCAACGCGGGAGGCCGCGAAGGGTGACAAGCAAGTAGGTGATAACATAAATCATCTCATGGAAGGAGATAATGCTAGTCCTGGTAGATGCAAGAACGATACATGCCGCAGGGACAGACCCACGCGGCCTGGGGATGATGCAGCCCGAGGGGCGCCCCCAACAAAGAAAATTAAAGATGCAAAAGGATACATGCCGCGGGGACAGGCCCATGCGACGTGGGGATAATGCAGCCCGTGAGGCGCACCCTGTCGGTGTCAAAATCGGCGGATCTCGGGTAGGGGGTCCCGAACTATGCGTCTAAGGTTGATGGTCACATGAGACAGGGGACACAATGTTTTACCCAGTTCGGGCCCTTTCTATGGAGGTAATACCCTATGCCCTGCTTGATTGATCTTGATAAATATGAGTATTACAAAAGTTGATCTACCTCGAGATCGTAATGGCTAAACCCTAGAGGCCTAGCTTGTATGATTATGATAATGTCTGTCCTCCGGACTAAGTCCTCCGGTTTATATAGACACCGGGAGGATCTAGGGTTACACAAGGTTGGTTACAAAGGAAGGAATCTATATATCTAGTCGCCAAGCTTGCCTTCCACGCCAAGGAGAGTCCCATCCGGACACGGGTGCAGTCTTCGGTCTTCGTATCTTCACAGCCCATCAGTCTGGCCCATGACTAACAGGCCGGACGCCCGAGGACCCCTTAGTCCAGGACTCCCTCAGTAGCCCCTGAACCTGGCTTCAATGACAATGTGTCCGGCGCGTAGATCTGTCTTCGGCATTGCAAGGCGGCTTCCTTCCTCCGAACTCCAGTATAGTCTTCGGACGTATCGGCGTGTCTGGACCTGTAACACACACCACACACAATCATAGAGAGAATATAATATTCCTCGAGTCCAATCCGCTGACAACTTTTTTACAACATGACAACACGTCTGCCCGGTCACAATATCAAACCATTTTGTCCGTCATCCCGTGTTTCGAGATGCGATTTCCATTGGCACGTCTTTTCAAAGCAGAGATCGTGTCCCCTTATTGCGGGATCCTCATCAATACGGGCATGGGTAACCCAACCGTGGCGTTTATACAGCCCTTGGGAGTAGGCGAATTTCAAGGCGAGTGGGGAGGCGTTTAATATTCACTACCTTTATAAGGAGATAAGAATCCCTTTTCACCCACGCCTTCTCTCTTCCTCTGCCCTTCCACTCTTGCGCTCCAGCGCCCAAGTTCTCATCTGTTCCCCACTCGAGCAAGCACCCAACCATGTCTGGATCCGGAGGTCAAGGCAAGTGGATGGCCTCCTCCATCAAGGAGGAGGACGTCACCGAGCTTCGGGTGGCTGGGTATCTGGCGAAGGGAATCACCCACCGCCTTCCAGCCCAGGGACAAATCATTCCCATGCCGAAGCCCAACGAGAGGGTAGTATTCATCCCTCATTTGATCCATGGGTTAGGGTTTCCACTCCATCCCCTCGTCCGCGGGCTGATGTTCTACTATGGGATAGACTTCCACGACCTATCCCCGAACTCCTTTCTCAATATCTCGGCGTTCATCATTGTGTGTGAAGCCTTCCTCCGCATCCAACCCCACTTCGGGCTGTGGCTCAAAATCTTTAATGTGAAGCCGAAGGTGGTGGATGGCCAACACGCGGAGTGCGGAGGTGCCATGGTGAGCAAGATGGCCAACGTCTCCTAGCCAAAAGGCACTTTCGTGGAGTCTGTCAAGGAATGGCAGAAATAATGGTTCCACGTTACAGAACCCCGTGATGCCACCTGGGCTGCGGTTGCCGAATTCAACTCTGGAGCTCCCATGCGACTCACCTCCTAGGTTGAGAAGAGCCTGAACTGGTGTTCGTCAGACGAGTTGACAGCACTACAAACGCGCATTCAAAGCATGGTGGACAAGGATGTCCAACTTGTCGATGTAATCTAGGTGATGCTAGTTCGCCGAATTATCCCATGACAAAGCCGAAGTCACTCTCTATGGGAGTTTAATCCGAAGAAGCACCAAACCCGAGAGAGGCTCTTTGAAACAACCCATGAAGACGCTAGGAAGTTTCTCTTCAAGGGCAACGAGACACCGCCGGCCACAACCTCGGACCGCGCGTACAACGTTAATCGCTCCGCCAGCAAGGTAAATCTTTATTGCATCCTTTACTTGCTTGTTTCAAGGATGATATCTAAGCTTTTATTATCATGGCTTCCTCGGGAGTGGATGGAGAAGGCGAAGTGGATCCAATGTCCGGCTCTGCTGCTTGAAGAACCGGTCATCCCACGTTTAGCGAAGATGCTGGTGCTGACGCCCTATAAGGCGCCGGAGAAGAAGGCCACAGGGAAGGCCAAGGGGGTCCAGAGTGGCCCCCGCTGCAAGGGCGCTTCAGACGCGACGTCTGAAGAAAAGACCCGCTCCTCCGCCGCCAAGGACAACGACGATGAGGAGGAGGAGGAGAACAACCCTCCCCCTGATGAGGGGAGGAAGAAGAGGGCGGCTTCCACAAATCTGGAGGTGGAGACGTCCAAGAAAGGGAAGAGCTCCCTTGCGGATAACTCTACGTGGGACGTCGACAGCAGTCCGGAGAGACGACCCCGCACTAAGCCTCGGGCCGCATCGTAAGTGTTAAAACTCATATCCGCCCATAAACCGAGTCTTTCCTCTTCGTCATATTGATATAATTAGTTATGTTATTACAGTCCAGCCCATGACAGCTCCCAGCGATCCTCATCACGAGGTTCACTGGACTCAAAGGCGATGGCCAGCGATTCACCACAGGCCGCTCACTCCCCCAAGGCTAAGGACGATGCGGAGGTGCTATCCCAAAGGACTGTTCCAGGAGTGGGAGAGACTCATGAGGCGCCAGAAGGCGAAACCCCCGTCACCGGACACCAGGGGGAATCCATCCCCATGGAGACTGGTGGGGAGGGCCGTATTCAGTTCGGCCCTCAGCCGGACTCAATTCCGGAGACCGATGCGGCTGTAGAATCCGGCACGCAGGCTTCTTCGAAAGAAGGGGGGATGCCTATTCCGCCGGTGACCCCTATCCAACCAGGGGCACCGGATAATCTGCTAGAAGCGCTGCGAGGCGCTTCCATTTTGGATGAGCACCGTGTCCTTATGGGCATGGTAATTGAAAGGGTTCAGTCCACCAAGAGCGGACTAACCGAAACCAGCTGCAGCCTGCTGACAGGTCTTGAGGTAAGCGATGCAAAAAATAGAAAATCCCAATGTAGACAGTAGCCCCTAAGACATTGTCCAGTGTTTGAAAAGAAAAAGGCGGATAGAGGATCAATTTCCTATTGCAGGAAACTAACTAAGTTTTTCTGAAATGTCAACACAGGCGTCGCTGTTGGCTGCAACCTCGCATACTTCCGAAGTCTCCGGACTGAAGCAGAAACTGGCAGAGGCCAAGGAGGAGCTGGGCCAGGTGAAGAGGCGGCTCCAGGAAAAACAAGGTAAGTAATAACCTGTTACGTATTCGAAAAAAGGTAATGATATGCAGTGACCGAAATGCCATGATGTGTATAGAGGCGACAACCGAGGTCGAGGCTCTGAAAAAGGACCTGGCCGAAGCTGAAGGGAAGGCTATCAAGGAGTAGGCCGCTCGGAAGAAGCTCAAGGCCTGGTTCAACGAGGTCCAACAGGAGTTCGAGGACGCGGTGAAGAAGTGCAAGGCCTTGGAGCGCGATGCGTCGATTCAAGAGACCGAACTCGCCAAGGCTCGTCAGAGTGTGGAGGCAGACCGGAATGAGTTCCAGGGCGCCCTCCAGGAGACCCAGGAGGCTAGGAAGATCGCGGCGGGTAAGGCATTCAATATGCAAAGCAAGAATGCGAAGGTGATATATCATTTACTAACCCAGATTCGGAGTTCTCCAGGGGCTTTTACTGATCTGCCATGCAGTGTGGCTGACGTCGCAGAGTTCTTCTGAGACGAAGAAGGGTGCTCCATGGAGAAGCTGTTCTGGTCACAATATCTTGCGCCAGAACATCCGGTGCCCTTCAGCGATCAGCTAGAATAGCTGGTCAAGCTGCATAGGGTGGCCGAACTGGCCATGAAGGATTTAATAATCCAGATGTGGCCAGCCGAAGCTATACCCGGCAGTTACTTCGGCCTCGTGAAGCGACTGGTGGGTGCCTGTCCTCGGCTGTAAGTCGTCAAGCGGTCTGTCTGCATCGAGGGCGCACGTCTGGCCTTCTCCTATTGCAAGGTCTGGTGGGCGAAGCTGGACGCTGTCAAATTAGCGACTGAGGGGCCGCCGGAGGTCAAGGAGCACTGCACACCCGAGCGATACTTCGACAATGTCTTGGAGGGGTCCCGCATTGTTGTGGATCATTGTGCAAAAGACACTATCTTTGAATGAATGTATTCGAGCTCCCTCTACCTTGTATGATAAAACAAAGTGATTATGCAATATAATGCTTGTTATGTTTTTAAATTTTTGCTTCTTGTGCAGACGTGTTGTATGAAATCTGAGGGTTAACTAGTCATCGGCTTCTGCCCCCACGTAGGTAGTACGGGGGTGTTCGGGTTGGAATCTAAACAATCTTGATCCAATTAGTTGGTCCTTGAAGGAGTTGTTTAGCGCAATGAACCAGGCAACCATACTATGCGGCTGTAACACCCTCACTTAGCCATAGGAGTTCGACAATAAAAACATGGGCGTAGCCCCTAGTATCCGAACTAGAGTGCTATAAGCGTCTGATCGGGAAGTACCAATCCTTCGCATAATGCGGAAGAAATCTCCAACGATTTGTAACCTCCAAACAACTGACCGGCTCTCGCCGCATCATGACAGTCAGTTTTTGGCTTTCTCTACTGAGGTGCTCCTTTGGATAAACCAAGGCACAATCACAGTTGTTCTCCCTTTACTACCTTAGCCGATATAGCGGAACGTAAGGTAGCAAGCACAGGAGCCGGGCAACCCAACTATTGACCAAAGATATGATTCGGAGCCAATGCATATAATGCTAATTTCGAGGTGCCGAATTATACTTGTAAAAAGTGTCCGGACTTTTTTTGTCGTAATGTGGGGTGCTATGAAGTCCCTAGCAAACATCAAACGTACCAAAGTGTACGGTTGCTACCTGATAGGGTTATCCACAAGGGAGCTAAGAGGAAAAAGAGAATGAAAACAGAAAAGGTGCAAAGGTAAAAAGCTGGGGTCCTAAAGCTCCAGCCGCAAACTGTTCTCATTGTAATTTAATTAGTACGTCAAGGCGCATTGATACAGGTAGAGAGATAAGCAACAGGCTATTTGACGTACCGAAACCAAGGGAGAGCTGCATGTGGGTCCTCGAAAACAGGTAGAGTTATCGTTAACGGAATCACCTAAAAAGTCCCCCATATGTGTGCGTTTCTCGCCGTCTTGGTGTGTTTATCCTTCAAGAGGACCGATAACCAGACAACCAGATGGGGGCCTATGGGATTGAGACCTGAAAAGGAAACAAGTAAAAGTGAAAGCATGTGCGTATCCGATGTAGGTTGAGCTGTACTATGGACCACAAGCTAGCTATGCCTCCGTCGATGCCCATGGGATTTTGAGTATGTAGTTGTGTACACGCGGCATGAATGCGACCACTTTATCAGGACTGAGACAGAGGCCGGATTGCTAGTCGAGCTCCAGACGAGCCGAACTCTCCTACTGCAGAGTAGTTCGGACCCTCTTAACAGTGACTGTAAGCTCGGCAGCCGAATTAAGTTTTTGCTTGAGAAGGCCGCTCTGTACTTCTACTGCTAAGGCAGCTGTGTGCTCTTCTGTACGGAGGGAGCGTTATGTATTTCCATTGACCATTATGACGCCGCGTGGACCGGGCATCTTGATCTTGAGATAAGCAGAGTGTGGTACTGCGTTGAATCGAGCAAACACAGTTCGTCCGAGTAGTGTGTGATAGCCGCTGTGGAAGGGGACGATATCGAAGATTAACTCCTCTCTTTGGAAGTTGTCCGGAGATCCGAAGACAACCTCTTGTGTGATTGAGCCTGTACATTGGGCCTCTACACCTGGTATGACTCCTTTGAAGGTAGTCCTGGTGGGCTTGATCCGTGATTGGTTAATGCCCATTTTTCGCGCTGTATCCTGATAGAGCAGATTGAGGCTGCTACCTCCGTCCATAAGGACGCGAGTCAGGTGGAACCCATCAATTATTAGGTCTAGGACTAGTGCGGCTGAGCCACCATGATGGATACTGGTCGGATGATCCTAGCGATCAAAAGTGATTGGGCATGACGACCATGGATTAAATTTTGGGGCGACTGGCTCTATCGCGTAGACGTCCCTGAGCGCACGCTTGCGTTCCCTCTTGGGGATGTCGGTAGTGTATATCATGTTCACCGTTTTGACCTGAGGGGGAAACTTCTTATGTCCCCCTGTGTTCGGTTGCCCGGGCTCCTCGTCATCGTCCTCGCTTTGCGATCCCTTTTCCCTATTCTCGACGTTTAATTTGTCGGCATGTTTAAAAACCCAGCAATATCTACTTGTATGATTGGGTGGTTTGTCCGGGGTGCCATGAATCTGGCACGGACGATCAAGTATGCGGTCCAAGCTGGATGGGCCTGAATTGTTCTTTTGGAACGGCTTCTTCCGCTGACTGGACTTAGAGCCACTGAATCCTGCATTGACCATCATATCCTCGCTGTTGTCACTGTTGTTTCGACGCTTGTATCTGTTGCTCGAGACTTGTCTTTGTTATTTTTAACTTCAAGTGTGCTGGCGTCACTTGCATTGTTTTTGCTATGGGCCAACCAACTGTCCTTGCCCGCAAAAAAAGTGGGTCATGAGTGCCATGAGAGCCGCCATGGATTTTGGCTTTTCTTGGCCGAGGTGGCGAGTGAGCCATTCGTCGTGGATGCTGTGTTTGAAGGCTGCTAGGGCTTTGGCATCCGGACAATCGACGATTTGGTTCTTTTTAGTTAAGAACCTAGTCTAGAATTTCCTGGCGGACTCTCCGGGCTGTTGAACTATATGGCTTAAGTCATCAGCGTCTGAAGGTCGAACATATGTACCTTGGAAGTTGTTGAGGAAGGCCTCTTCCAAGTCCTCCCAGCTGCCAACAGAATTTTCAGGCAGACTATTGAGCCAATGCCGAGCTGGCCCCTTGAGTTATAAAGGGAGGTATTTGATGGTGTGGAGGTCATCGCCGCGGGCCATATGAATGTGGAGAATGAAGTCTTCGATCCACACCGCGGGGTCCATGGTTCCATCGTATGATTCTATATTCACGGGTTTGAACCCTTCTGGGAATTCATGATCCATGACCTCATCAGTGAAGCAATGAGGGTGTGCGACGCCTCTATATCGGGCCTTCTTGCAACGTAGCTCTGATGGACTCTGTCTGAGGTTTTCAGCCTGCGCATGACTAAGTTTGTCACGTCCGAATAGGTGGCCGTCGTCGCGTGTCGAGGCATGTCCTCACGATCCGTACATTGATCTGGTATGTCCTGCTTTGTTATTCAGGTTTTGCCAGATGTCATATGTATGGCCGTGGGCTAATTTACCTCTACATGTGTGATGAGGCGGAGCGAGTTGGTGTTCGGCGTGAGTTGTTGTTTTGTCCTAACCATGTGGTGGTCGGTCAGCCGAATTGTACAATGGTGGTATGTATTCCGGCGCCTCCTCGTCAAACTGAGGTAGCAATTTGCGCTTTGGGTAGCTTTTGGTTGGGCGCTTGAGGCTGTATTCTTTGGCTGCTAGGACATCGGTCCATTTATCATTGAGCAGATCTTCGTCAGCTTGAAGCTGCTACTGCTTCTTTTTTAGGCTCCTTGTAGCGGCTATTAACTGGCGCTTGAAGCGCTCCTGTTCAAGAGGTTCCTCAGACACGACGAAATCATCGGCGCCGAGGCTCACCTCATCCTCGGAGAGCGGAAGATAACTTCTGTCCTCTGATTTTTCATGCATGGCCTGTTTACCAGGGCTAACTTTCCCATCTTCCCGTTCATCTTGTTCATTAGTTGTTTGAACGGGGTCTTCGTTGTCTTCGACACCTTCTGGAGTGTTATCTTCTCCTGTGCCGGTGTTGCTGTCTTTACTGCAGCGTGACTTAGAGCGGTGCCGCTGACGCCGACGCTTGGATTGTATTTCGTAAGGTTTATCCTCAGCTGGATCTTCCTTGTCATTGCCGTTGTTCTCCTTTGGTGCATCCACCACATATACATCATACGAGGAAGTGGCCGTCCAGCGTCCCCTGAATGGCAGGTTCTGGGCCTCTTGTCCTCGGAGTCGTAATCAAGTGTGTCGGTCAAATCCTAGATCGTGGCTATGAAGTGGGTGGCGGGTGGGAAGCAAAATTCTCCACCGTCAGCCCCTAGTTCAGACCGGATAGAGTTCGGCTGTGAGTCCTCCATCAAGGACAGGTTTTTTAATGAATTTAGCATGTCACCTAAAGGCGAGTGCTGGAAGATGTCTGCGGCGCTGAATTTGAAGATCGATAAACGATCAAGTTCGGCGTCCGCGGGCTCACATGGTTTGGAACTTACGGCCAGAGACGAGTCCAGAGTTCCGGTGGCACAGGTATCATGTGAGATCAAGTCTATGTGCGGCTCCAACACCGGGGAATCTGTGGCCTCCGTGGCAGGGTTGAGCTTCCCGTCCTTGTACGACACAGTCTGGTCCGGATCTAAAGCCAGAGTGGTCATGGGACTGTCTCCTGGATGCAGTCCGATGACAGATTTAGGTCATGTCCCTCGGGGTGGCCAGGAGTGGTAGCCGCGGTCTCGAATCCGGCGAAGATCAAGTCCCCATGGATGTCCACAACATAGTTGAAGCTCCCAAATCTGACCTGATGGCCAGGGGCGTAGCTTTCGATCTGCTCCAGATGGCCAAACGAGTTGTTCCGTAGAGCGAAGCTGCCAAACACGAAGATCTATCCGGGGAGGAAGACTCCCCCTTGGGCAGCATCATCACAGATGGTTGAAGGAGCCATCAAACCTCTTAATAACAGCATAGTGGAATTCTCAATGAAAGCACCAATGTCGATGTCAAAACCGGCGGATCTCGGGTAGGGGGTCCCGAACTATGTGTCTAAGGTTGATGGTAACAGGAGACAGGGGACACAATGTTTTACCCAGGTTCAGGCCCTCTCTATGGAGGTAATACCCTACGTCCTGCTTGATTGATCTTGATGAATATGAGTATTACAAGAGTTGATCTACCTCGAGATCGTAATGGCTAAACCCTAGAGGCCTAGCTTGTATGGTTATGATAATGTCTGTCCTCCGGATTAAGTCCTCCAGTTTATATAGACACCGGGAGGATCTAGGGTTACACAAGGTTAATTACTGATGACCCACAAGTATAGGGGATCTATCGTAGTCCTTTTGATAAGTAATAGTGTCGAACCCAATGAGGATCAGAAGGAAATGATAAGCGGTTTCCAGCAAGGTATTCTCTGCAAGTACTGAAATAAGTGGTAACAGATAGTTTTGTGATAGGATAGTTTGTAACGAGCAACAAGTAACAAAAATAAATAAAGTGCAGCAAGGTGGCCCAATCCTTTTTGTAGCAAAGGACAAGCCTGGACAACCTCTTATATAGAGAAGAGCGCTCCCGAGGACACATGGGAATATCGTCAAGCTAGTTTTCATCACGTTCATATGATTCGTGTTCGGTACTTTGATAATTTGGTATGTGGGTGGACCGGTGCTTGGGTACTGTCCTTACTTGGACAAGCATCCCACTTATGATTAACCTCTATTGCAAGCATTTGCAACTACAACAAAAGTATTAAGGTAAACCTAACCATAGCATGAAACATATGGATCCAAATCAGCCCCTTACGAAGCAACGCATAAACTAGGGTTTAAGCTTCTCACTCTAGCAACCCATCATCTCCTTATTACTTCCCAATGCCTTCCTCTAGGCCCAAATAATGGTGAAGTGTCATGTAGTCGACTTTCACATAACACCACTAGAGGAGAGACAACATACATCTCATGAAAATATTGAACGAATACCAAATTCACATGACTACTAATAGCAAGACTTCTCCCATGTCCTCAGGAACAAATGTAACTACTCACAAAGCATAATCATGTTCATAATCAAAGGGGTATTAATATGCATATAGGATCTGAACATATGATCTTCCACCAAATAAACCAACTAGCATCAACTACAAGGAGTAATTACCACTACTAGCAACCTACTAGTACTAATCCCGGACTTGGAGACAAGAATTGGATACAAGAGATGAACTAGGGTTTTGAGAGGAGATGGTGCTGGTGAAGATGTTGATGGAGATTGCCCTCTCCCGATGAGAGGAGCATTGGTGATGACGATGGCGATGATTTCCCCCGCCCGGAGGGAAGTTTCCCTGGCAGAATAGCTCCGCAAGAGCCCTAGATTCGTTCCGCCTCGTGGCGGCGGAGTTTCGTCCGAGAAGATGGCTTATGATTTTTTTTCTCATCGAAAGACTCCATATAGCAGAAGATGGCCATCGGAGGGCCACCAGGGGGCCCACGAGGTAGGGGGGCGTGCCTAGGGGGGTAGGGCGCGCCCCCACCCTCGTGGGCAGGGTGTGGCCCCCTGGTGAACTTCTTGCGCTCAATATTTTTTATATATTCTTAAAACGTCTTCCATGAAGTTTCAGGACTTCTGGAGCTGTGCAGAATAGGTCTCTAATATTTGCTCCTTTTCCAGCCCAGAATCCCAGCTGCCGGCATTCTCCCTCTTTATGTAAACCTTGTAAAATATGAGAGAATAGGCATAAGTATTGTGATATAATGTGTAATAACAGCCCATAATGCAATAATTATCGATAAAAAAGCATGATGCAAAATGGTCGTATCAACTCCCCCAAGCTTAGACCTTGCTTGTTCTCAAGCGAAAGCCAAAATCGAAAAATATGTCCACATGTTTAGAGATAGAGGTGTCGATAAAAGTAAAATGCGGACATGAGGGCATCATGATCATTCTTAGAACAGCAACTTATATAGTTCTTGTCATATGATTTCTTATGCTAGAGTAATAATTCAATCACAACTTCAAGTATGAATCGTAAACTTCATAGAAAACTAACAAACTATAATCTCAGTCATTGGAGCAATTGCAATTTATCATAACATAGGAAAGAGTCAATATATAAGAGCTTTTCAGCAAGTCCACATACTCAACTATCATATAGTCTTTCACAATTGCTGACACTCACGCAATACTTATGGGTATGGAGTTATAATCGGACACAAAGAAAGATAGCGGCTTATAGTTTTACCTCCCAATGTTTTACCTCAAGGGTAATGTCAACAATAATAGTTCATGAAAACTCACATCCAATTAGCCATATTGATACGTCTCCAACGTATCTATAATTTTTGATTGCTCCATGCTATATTATCTACTGTTTTGGACATTATTGGGCTTAATTATCCAATTTTATATTATTTTTGGGACTGACCTATTAACCAGAGGCCCAGCCCAGAATTGCTATTTTTGGCCTGTTTTAGGGTTTCGAAGAAAAGTAATATCAAACGGAGTCCAAACGGAATGAAACCTTCGGGAACGTGATTTTCTCAACGAACAAGACCCAGGAGACTTGGACCCTACGTCAAGAAACAACCAAGAAGGCCACGAGGTAGGGGGCGCGCCTACCCCCCCAGGCGTGCCCTCCAACCTCGTGGGCCCCCTGTTGCTCCGTCGACATACTCCTTCCTCCTATATATACCTGCGTACCCCCAAATGATCAGATACAGAGCCAAAACCCTAATTCCACCGCCGCAACTTCTTGTATCCACAAGATCCCATCTTGGGGCCTGTTTTGGAGCACCGCCGGAGGGGGCATCGATCACGGAGGGCTTCTACATCAACACCATAGCCCCTCCGATGAAGTGTGAGTAGTTCACCTCAGACCTACGGGTCCATAGTTATTAGCTAGATGGCTTCTTCTCTCTTTTTGGATCTCAATACAATGTTCTCCCCCTCTCTTGTGGAGAACTATTCGACATAATCTTCTTTTTGCGGTGTGTTTGTTGAGACCGATGAATTGTGGGTTTATGGTCAAGTCTATCTATGAACAATATTTGAATCTTCTCTAAATTCTTTTATGTATGATTGGTTATCTTTGCAAGTCTCTTCGAATTATCAGTTTGGTTTGGCCTACTAGATTGTTTTTTTCTTGCAATGGGAGAAGTGCTTAGCTTTGGGTTCAATCTTGCGGTGTCCTTTCCCAGTGACAGTAGGGGCAGCAAGGGACGTATTGTATTGTTGCCATCGAGGATAACAAGATGGGGTTTTCATCATATTGCATGAGTTTATCCCTCTACATCATGTCATCTTGCTTAAGGCGTTACTCTGTTTTCATTAACTTGATACTCTAGATGCATGCTGGATAGCGGTCGATGAGTGGAGTAATAGTAGTAGATGCAGGCAGGAGTCGGTCTACTTGTCTCGGACGTGATGCCTATATACATGATCATACCTAGATATTCTCATAACTATGCTCAATTCTGTCAATCGCTCAACAGTAATTTGTTCACCCACCGTAGAATACTTATGCTGTCGAGAGAAGCCACTAGTGAAACCTATGGCCCCCGGGTCTATCTTCATTATATTAATCTCCTACTACTTAGTTATTTCCTTTGCTTTTATTTTACTTTGCATCTTTATCACAAAAATACCAGAAATATTATTTTATCATATCTATCAGATCTCACTCTCGTAAGTGACCGTGTAGGGATTGACAGCCCCTTATCGCATTGGTTGTGAGGATTTATTTGTTTTGTGCAGGTGCGAGGGACTCGCGCATAGCCTCCTACTGGATTGATACCTTGGTTCTCCAAAACGGAGGTAAATACTTACGCTACTTTGCTGCATCATCCTTTCCTCTTTGGGGAAAACCAACGCAATGCTCAAGAGGTAGAAAGAAGGATTTCTAGCACCGTTGCCGGGGAGGTCTATGCAAAAGTCAATATACCAAGTACCCATCACATACCCTTATCTCCCGCATTACATTATTTGCCATTTTCCTCTCGTTTTCCTCTCCCCCACTTCACCATTGCCGTTTTTTCGCCCTTTCTCTCTATCCTCCCTCTCTTTCTCTATTTGCCTCTTTTTACCCGCTTGCTTTTTGTTTGCTTGTGTGTTAGTTTGCTTGTTTGTCACGATGGCTCAAGATAACACTAAATTGTGTGACTTCACCAGTACCAACAACAATGATTTTCTTAGCACTCTGATTGCTCCTCTTACCGATGCTGAATCTTGTGAAATTAATACTGCTTCGCTGAATCTTGTCATGAAAGATCCGTTTTCCGGCCTTCCTAGTGAAGATGCCGCTACCCATCTAAATAGCTTTGTTGATTTGTGTGATATGCAAAAGAAGAAAGATGTGGATAATGATATTGTTAAATTGAAGATATTTCCTTTTTCCCTTAGAGATCATGCTAAAGCTTGGTTTTCGTCTTTGCCTAAAAATAGTATTGATTCATGGAACAAGTGCAAAGAGGCTTTTATCTCTAAGTATTTTCCTCCCACTAAGATCATCTCTCTTAGGAACGACATTATGAATTTTAAGCAACTTGATCATGAACATGTTGCACAAGCATGGGATAGAATGAAACTAATGATACGTAATTGCCCTACTCATGGTTTAAATTTGTGGATGATTATACAAAACTTTTATGCCAGATTGAATTTTGCTTCTAGAAATCTTTTAGATTCGGCCACGGGAGGCACTTTTATGGAAATAACTTTAGGAGAAGCTACTAAACTCCTAGATAATATTATGGTTAATTATTCTCAATGGCATACTGAAAGATCTACTAATAAAAAGGTGCGTGCGATAGAAGAAATTAATGTTTTGAGTGGAAAGATGGATGAACTTATGAAATTATTTGCTAGTAAGAGTGTTTCTTCTGATCCTAATGATATGCCCTTGTCTACTTTGATTGAGAATAATAATGAATCTATGGATGTGAATTTTGTTGGTAGGAACAATTTTGGTAACAACGCATATAGAGGAAATTTCAATCCTAGGCCTTATCCTAGTAATCCCTCTAATAATTATGGTAATTCCTACAATAATTCTTATGGAAATTATAATAAGATGCCCTCTGATTTTGAATCTAATATTAAAGAATTTATTACTTTGCAAAAGAGTTTCAATGCTATGATTGAAGAAAAATTGCTTAAGATTGATGAGTTGGCTAGGAATGTTGATAGAATTTCTCTTGATGTTCTTTCTTTGGAACTTAGATCTATTCCACCTAAGCATGATATCAATGAGTCTCTCAAAGCCATGAGAATTTCCATTGATGAGTGCAAAGAAAGAACCTCTAGGATGTGTGCTAAGAAAGGTGCCTTTATAAGAGTGTGTTCTTCTAGTTCCTATGAAAATAAAGATGAAGATCTAAAAGTTATTTATGTGTCCCCTATTAAATATTTGTTTTTCAATACGAATCTTGATAATGATGGGGCTGAATATGATCCACCTTTACCTAGAAGGCATTCCAAGAACTCGGAATTTTTGATTTTGATGCTAAAATTGATAAAAGTGGGATTGAAGAAATTAAAACCATAGACGTTGCTAAACCCACTATTATGCATTTCAAGGAATTTAACTATGAAAATTGCTCTTTGATTGATTGTATTTCCTTGTTGCAATCCGTGCTAAATTCTCCTCACGCTTATAGAAAAAATAAAGCGTTTACTAAACATATCGTTGATGCCTTGATGCAAGCTTATGAAGAAAAACTTGAATTGGAAGTTTCTATCCCTAGAAAAATTCATGATGAGTGGGAACCAACTATTAAAATTAAAATTAAAGATCATTAATGCTATGATTTATGTGATTTGGGTGCTAGTGTTTCCACGATCCCAAAGACTTTGTGTGATTTGTTAGGTTTCTGTGATTTTTATGATTGCTCTCTAAACTTGCACCTTGCGGATTCCACTATTAAGAAACCTATGGGAAGAATTAATGATGTTCTTATTGTTGAAAATAGGAAATATGTGCCCGTATATTTTATTGTTCTTGACATAGATTGCAATCCTTCATGTCCTATTATTCTTGGTAGGCCTTACCTTAGAACGATTGGTGCAATTATTGATATGAAGGAAGGAAATATTAGATTCCAATTTCCATTAAGGAAAGGCATGGAACACTTTACTAGAAAGAGAATTAAATTACCTTATGAATCTATTATGAGAGCCACTTATGTATTGCCTACCAAAGATGGCAATACCTAGATCCATCATTGCTTGTTATGCCTAGCTAGGGGCGTTAAACAATAGCGCTTGTTGGGAGGCAACCCAAGTTTATTTTTATTCCTTACTTTTTGATCCTGTTTAGTAATAAATACTTTATCTAGCCTCTGTTTTGGTTGTGTTTTTTGTGTTTAATTAGTGTTTGTGCCAAGTAGAACCGTTGGGAAGACTTGGGGGAAGTCTTGATTACACTTGCTGTAAAAAACAGAAACTTTAGCGCTCACGAGAACTGCTGCCATTTTTATTTGGAAAGTTCTATTTAGTTAATTATTTTTGAAGATGATTAATAGATAAATTACTCACGTCCAGAAATTCATTTTAGAATTTTTGGGGTGCTAGATCTTGCACTAGCTACAGATTACTACAGACTGTTCTGTTTTTGACAGATTCTGTTTTTCGTGTGTTGTTTGCTTATTTTGATGAATCTATGGCTAGTAAAATAGATTATAAACCATAGAGAAGTTGGAATACAGTAGGTTTAACACCAATATAAATAAAGAATGAGTTCATTACAGTACCTTGAAGTGGTCTTTTGTTTTCTTTCGCTAACGGAGCTCACGAGATTTTCTACTTTGAGTTTTGTGTTGTGAAGTTTTCAAGTTTTGGGTAAAGATTTGATGGATTATGGAACAAGGAGTGGCAAGAGCCAAAGCTTGGGGATGCCCATGGTACCCCCAAGATAATCTAAGGACACCTAAAAGCCAAAGCTTGGGGATGCCCCGGAAGGCATCCCCTCTTTCGTCTACTTCTATCGGTAACTTTACTTGGAGCTATATTTTTATTCGCCACATGATATGTGTTTTGCTTGGAACATATTGTATGATTTGAGTCTTTAACTTTTAGTTTACCACAATCATCCTTGCTGTCCATGCCTTTTGAGAGAGCCATACATGATTTGGAATTTTTTAGAATACTCTATGTGCTTCGCTTATATCTTTTGAGTATATATAGTTTTGCTCTAGTACTTCACTTATACCTTTTAGAGCACGGTGGTGGATTTGTTTTATAGAAACTATTGATCTCTAATGCTTCACTTAGATTATTTTGAGAGTCTTAAATAGCATGGTAATTTGCTTAAATAATCATAATATGCTTGGTATTCAAGGATAATAATAAAACTTCCTTTTTGAGTGTGTTGAATACTATGAGAAGTTTGATGCTTGATAATTGTTTTGAGATATGAAGATTGTGATATTAAAGTTGTGCTAGTTGAGTAGTTGTGAATTTGAGAAATACTTGTGTTAAAGTTTGTGATTCCCGTAGCATGCATGTATGGTGAACCGTTATGTGATTAAGTCGGAGCATGATTTATTTATTTATTGTCTTCCTCATGAGTGGCGGTCGGGGACGAGCGATGGTCTTTTCCTACCAATCTATCCCCCTAGGAGCATGCGTGTAATACTTTGCTTTGATAACTTGTAGATTTTTGCAATAAGTATATGAGTTCTTTATGACTAATGTTGAGTCCATGGATCATACGCACTCTCACCCTTCCACCTTTGCTAGCCTCTCTATTACCGCGCACCTTTCGCCGGTATCATACACCCACCATATACCTTCCTCAAAACAGCCACCATACCTACCTATTATGGCATTTCCATAGCCATTCCAAGATATATTTCCATGCAAATTTCCACCGTTCCGTTTATTATGACACACTCCATCATTGTCATATTGCTTAGCATGATCATGTAGTTGACATCGTATTTGTGGCAAAGCCGCCGTTCATAATTCTTTCATACATGTCACTCATGAGTCATTGCATATCCCGGTACACCGCCGGAGCCATTCATATAGAGTCATATTTTGTGCTAAGTATCGAGTTGCAATTGTTGAGTTGTAAGAAAATAAAAGTGTGATGATCATCATTATTAGAGCATTGTCCCAGTGAGGAAAGGATGATGGAGACTATGATTCCCCCACAAGTCGGGATGAGACTCCGGGCAAAAAAAATAAAAAAAAAATAAAACAGAGAAGAAAGAAAAGAGGCCATAAAAAGAGAGAAAAGGCCCAAATAAAAAATGAGAGAAAAAGAGAGAAGGGACAATGCTACTATCCTTTTACCACACTTGTGCTCCCAAGTATCACCATGATATTCATGAAGAGAGACTCTCATTTCGTCACTTTCATATACTAGTGGGAAATTTTCATTATAGAACTTGGCTTGTATATTCCAATGATGGGCTTCCTCAAATTACCCTAGGTCTTCGTGAGCAAGCGAGTTGGATGCACACCCACTTAGTTTCTTTTGTTGACCTTTCATATACTTATAGCTCTAGTGCATCCGTTGCATGGCAATCCCTACTCACTCGCATTGATATCTATTGATGGGCATCTCCATAGGCCGTTGATACGCCTAGTTGATGTGAGACTATCTTCTCCCTTTTTGTCTTTTCCACAACAACCATTCTATCCCACCTATAGTGCTATATCCATGGCTCACGCTCATGTATTGCGTGAAGATTGAAAAAGTTTTGAGAATGTCAAAAGTATGAAACAATTGCTTGGCTTGTCATCGGGGTTGTGCATGATTTAAATACTTTGTGTGGTGAAGATAGAGCATAGCCAGACTATATGATTTTGTAGGGATAACTTTCTTTGGCCATGTTATTTTTTAAAGACATTATTGCTTTATTAGTATGCTTGAAGTATTATTATTTTTATGTCAATATGAACTTTTATCTTGAATCTTTCGGATCTGAATATTCATACCACAATTAAGAAGAATTACATTAAAATTATGCCAAGTAGCACTCGGCATCAAAAATTCTGTTTTTATCATTTACCTACTCGAGGACGAGCAAGAATTAAGCTTGGGGATGCTTGATACGTCTCCAACGTATCTATAATTTTTGATTGCTCCATGCTATATTATCCAGTGTTTTGGAGATTATTGGGCTTTATTATCCACTTATATATTATTTTTGGAACTAACCTATTAACCGGAGGCCCAACCCAGAATTGTTGTTTTTTGCCTGTTTTAGGGTTTCAAAGAAAAGGAATATCAAACGGAGTCCAAACGGAATGAAACCTTCGGGAACATGATTTTCTCAACGAACAAGACCCAGGAGACTTGGACCCTACGTCAAGAAACAAAAGAGGAGGCCACAAGGTAGGGGGCGCGCCTACCCCCCCCCCCCCTAGGCGCGCCCTCCACCCTCGTGAGCCCCCTGTTGCTCCACGGACGTACTCCTTCCTCCTATAAATACCTACGTACCCCCAAATGATCAGATACGGAGCCAAAACCCTAATTCCACCGCTGTAACTTTCTGTATCCACGAGATCCCATCTTGGGGCTTGTTTCGGAGCTCCACCGGAGGGGGCATCGATCACGGAGGGCTTCTACATCAACACCATAGCCCCTCCGATGAAGTGTGAGTAGTTCACCTCAGACCTACGGGTCCATAGTTATTAGCTAGATGGTTATTCTCTTTTTTTGGATCGTAATACAATGTTCTCCCCCTCTCTTGTGGAGAACTATTCGATGTAATCTTGTTTTTGTGGTGTGTTTGTTGAGATCGATGAATTGTGGTTATGATCAAGTCTATCTATGAACAATATTTGAATCTTCTCTGAATTCTTTTATGTATGATTGGTTATCTTTGCAAGTCTCTTCGAATTATCAGTTTGGTTTGGCCTACTAGATTGGTTTTTCTTTCAATGGGAGAAGTGCTTAGCTTTGGGTTCAATCTTGCGGTGTCCTTTCCCAGTGACAATAGAGGAAGCAAGGCACATATTGTATTGTTGCCATCGAGGATAACAAGATGGGGTTTTCATCATATTGCATGAGTTTATCCCTCTACATCACGTCATGTTGCTTAAGGCATTACTCTGTTTTCATTAACTTAATACTCTAGATGCATGCTGGATAGCGGTCGATGAGTGGAGTGATAGTAGTAGATGCAGGCAGGAGTCAGTCTACTTGTCTCGGACGTGATGCCTATATACATGATCATACCTAGATATTCTCATAACTATGCTCAATTATGTCAATTGCTCAACAGTAATTTGTTCACCCACTGTAGAATACTTATGCTCTCGAGAGAGGCCACTAGTGAAACCTATGGCCCCCGGGTCTATCTTCATCATATTAATCTCCTACTACTTAGTTATTTCCTTTGCTTTTATTTTACTTTGCATCTTTATCACAAAAATACCAAAAATATTATCTTATCATATCTATCAGATCTCACTCTCATAAGTGGCTGTGTAGGGATTGACAACCCCTTATCACGTTAGTTACAAGGATTTATTTGTTTTCTGCAGGTGCGAGGGACTCGCGCATAGCCTCCTACCAGATTGATACCTTGGTTCTCAAAAACTGAGGGAAATACTTATGCTACTTTGGTGCATCATCCCTTCCTCTTCGGGGAAAACCAACGCAGTGCTCAAGAGGTAGCACATATATACCAGGATCTTTCCAACATGTTGTGCTTGCCAAAGGATAAAATGTAAAAAGGAAGGGTGAAGATCACCATGAATCTTATGCAAGGTAGGAGATAGAAGTAAAAGATAGGCCCTTCGCAGAGGGAAGCAGAGGTTGTCATGTGCTTTTATGGTTGGATGCACAAAATCTTGATGCGAAAGAATGTCACTTTATATTGCCACTTGTGATATGGACCTTTATTATGCAATCTGTCGCTTTTATTTCTTCCATATCACACGATCGTATAAAGCTTATTTTCTCCCACACTAATAAGTCATACATATTTAGAGAGCAATTTTTATTGCTTGCACCGGTGACAACTTACTTGGAGGATCTTACTCAATCCATAGGTAGGTATGGTGGACTCTCATGGCAAAACTGGTTTAAGGGTATTTGGAAGCACGAGTAGTATCTCTACTTGGTGCGATGAATTTGGCTAGCATGAGGGGGAAAGGCAAGCTCAACCATGTTGGATGATCCATGACAATATAATTTATCTCAGATGTAAGAAAAGATAACCCATTACGTTGTCTTCCTTGTCCAACGTCAACTCTTTAGCATGTCATATTTTAATGAGTGCTCACAATCATAAAAGATGTCCAAGATAGTATATTTATATGTGAAGACCTCTCTTTCTTTATTACTTCCTATTAATTGCAACGATGACCAAAACTATGTTTGTCAACTCTCAACAACTTTTATTCATCATACTTTTTCTATGTGAGCTCATTGCTCTCCATAAGATTCACATGATCTCTTTGTTTCTTTTTATTTATTTCTCTTTTCTTTTATTCACTTAGGATAATGGCAAAATAATCAAGCCCTTGACTCAACACTAATATTTATTATATATAGCTCACGGACTCGATTACATAGAGGGATCATAAAGAAAAACTCAAAACTATATCATGCCATAAACTTTATTCTACTAGATCAAGATATTACCAAAAGGATCGAACTAAGAAAAACGGTAAAGATAAAAGTGATGGTGATACGATACCGGGGCACTCCCCCAAGCTTGGCAGTTGCCAAGGGGAGTGCCCATGCCCATGTGATTATGTCTCTCTTTTCGGGGATGGTGATGTGATATTCTTGGCGATGATGCCCCTCGGGATACGATTCTCCTCCTCGAGCTTATTGACTTGATGCTTGAGGTCCATTAATTCCTTTCGGAGTTTTCTTGTAACAGCCAAAGCTCCCTACACCCAAGGGTGCTGCATAGCTGCGGGAGAACCAGTGAAACTCTTTTTTGTATTCTCATAAGAAAGAAATATAACATTGGAAGGGATAACCGAGTTTGGAATAGCCGAGCTCTGCAGTTCTCCCATTGTGAATCCAGCTCGGAAGCGGGAAGTGACTTCTTGATCCTCTTCCATGGCATCTATCCTCTTCAAATCAGCCTCCATCTCTTCCTCCGTTACTGGCCCAAAGAGGTCAACATTGTTGTTTGTCATTGATCTCGGTGCCGGATGAGACACCCGGCTCTCCCCGACTGACTCTTGCGAAGACATCTTGCTCTAATCTGCAGCAGCAACAGCTCGAAACACAAATAGAGGATAATTACGTGATACGGGAGTCAAAACCCCGGGAGATTATATAATGATTTTTTACCGAACAAAATAAGTATTGTGCAACAAAACGGAGTCCAGAAAGCGCACGAGGTGACCACGAGGTAGGGGGCGCGCCCTCCACCCTCGTGGAGCCCTCGTGTCCTTCCCGGACTGCTTCTTATTTTTCTATTTTTCTAAATATTCCAAAACGGAAAAATATTGCCTTAAAAACTGTTTTGGAGTCGGTTTACTTACCGTACCACATACCTATTCCTTTTCGGAGTCTGAAACGTTCTGAAAAGTGTCCCTTATGTATTCCTCCGGGGTTACGGTTTCAATAACATTGGTTTCAACATTTATGGGATTACCTGAGATATAATGTTTGATTCTTTGACCGTTCACCACCTTCGGATTTGTGCCTTCGAAGTTGTTGGTTTTTATGGCACTGGAACGATAGACCTCCTTGATAACGTAAGGGCCTTCCCATTTAGAGAGAAGTTTTCCTGCAAAAAATGTTAAACAAGAGTTGTACAGCAATACATAATCACCTACATTAAACTCACGCTTTTGTATCCTTTTATCATGCCATCTTTTAACTTTTTCTTTAAACAACTTGGCATTTTCGTAGGCTTGGGTTCTCCATTCATCAAGTGAGCTAATATCAAATAACCTCTTCTCACCAGCAAGTTTAAAATCATAATTGAGCTCTTTAATAGCCCAATATGCCTTGTGTTCTAGTTCGAGAGGTAAGTGACATGCTTTTCCATAAACTGTTTTATATGGAGACATACTCATAGGATTTTTATATGCAGTTCTATAGGCCCATAATGCATCATCAAGTTTCTTGGACCAATTCTTTCTAGACCTATTGACAGTCTTTTGCAAAATTAATTTGAGATCTCTATTACTCAATTCTACTTGACCACTAGAGTGAGGGTCATAAGGAGATGCAATTCTATGATTAACGTCATACTTAGCAAGCATTTTACGGAAAGCACCATGAATAAAATGTGAACCACCATCAGTAATTAAATATCTAGGGACTCCAAATCTTGGAAAGATAACTTCTTTAAGCATTTTAATAGAAGTGTTATGATCGGCACTACTAGTTGGAATAGCTTCTACCCACTTAGTAACGTAATCAACAACAACTAAAATATGTGTATATCCATTAGAGGCGGGAAAAGGTCCCATATAGTCAAAGCCCCAAACATCAACTGGTTCAATAACGAGTGAATAGTTCATAGGAATTTGTTGACGTCTACTAATATTACCAATTCTTTGACATTCGTCACAAGATAAGACAAACTTACGGGCATCCTTGAAGAGAGTAGGCCCATAAAAACCAGATTGCAATACCTTATGTGCGGTTCTATCTCCAGCATGGTGTCCTCCATATGCTTCGTAGTGACACTTGCGTAGAATCTGTTCCTGTTCATGCTCAGGTCCACAACGTCTAATAACACCATCTACTCCTTCTTTATAAAGATGTGGGTCATCCCAAAAGTAATGTCTCAAATCATAGAAGAACTTTTTCTTTTGCTGGTATGTGAAACTAGGTGGTATGAATTTGGCAACAATGTAATTAGCATAATCAGCATACCATGGAGCAGTATGAGAAGCATTTATGACATTTAATTGCTCATCAGGAAATCTATCATCAATAGGTAGTGGGTCAACAAGCACATTTTATAACCTAGACAAGTTGTGTCCAACGGGGTTCTCAACTCCTTTTCTATCAACCATATGCAAATCAAATTCTTGTAGCAAGAGAACCCATCTAATAAGTCTAGGTTTAGCATCTTTCTTTTCCATAAGATATTTAATAGCAGCATGATCAGTGTGAATAGTTACTTTAGAATCAACAATATAAGGTCTGAACTTATCACAAGCAAATACAACTGCTAAGAATTCCTTTTAAGTAGTTGATACGTCTCCAACGTATCTATAATTTTTGATTGCTCCATGCTATATTATCTACTGTTTTAGACATTATTGGGCTTTATTATCCACTTTTATATTATTTTTGGGACTAACCTATTAACCGGAGGCCCAGCCCAGAATTGCTGTTTTTTGCCTGTTTTAGGGTTTCGAAGAAAATGAATATCAAACGGAGTCCAAATGGAATGAAACCTTCGGAAACGTGATTTTCTCATCAGATAAGATCTAGGAGACTTGGACCCTCCGTCAAGAAAGCCACGAGCTGGTCACGAGGCTGGAGGGCGCCCCCCTAGGGCGCGCCCCCCTCGTGGGCCCCTCGAAGCTCCACTGACGTACTTCTTCCTCCCATATATATCCACGTATCCCCAAACGATCAGAACATGAGCCAAAAACCTAATTCCACCGCCGCAACTTTCTGTATCCACGAGATCCCATCTTGGGGCCTATTCCAGAGCTCCGCCGGAGGAGGCATCGATCACGGAGGACTTCTACATCATCATCCAAGCCCCTCCGATGAAGTGTGAGTAGTTTACTTCAGACCTACAGGTCCATAGCTAGTAGCTAGATGGCTTCTTCTCTCTTTTTGGATCTCAATATAATGTTCTCCCCCTCTCTCGTGGAGATCTATTCAATGTAATCTTCTTTTTGCGGTGTGTTTGTTGAGACCGATGAATTGTGGGTTTATGATCAAGTCTATCTATGAATAATATTTGAATCTTCTCTGAATTCTTTTATGTATGATTGGTTATATTTTTAAGTCTCTTCGAATTATCAGTTTGGTTTGGCCTACTAGATTGCTTTTTCTTGCCATGGGATAAGTGCTTAGCTTTGGGTTCAATCTTACGGTGTCCTTTCCCAGTGGCAGAAGGGGCAGCAAGGCACGTATTGTATTGTTGCCATCGAGGATAACAAGATGGCGTTTTTATCATATTGCATGAAACTATCCCTCTACATCATGTCATCTTGCTTAAGGCGTTACTCTGTTTTTAACTTAATACTCTAGATGCATGCTGGATAGTGGTCGATGAGTGGAGTAATAGTAGTAGATGCAGAATCATTTCGGTCTACTTGTCTCGGACGTGATGCCTATATACATGATCATACCTAGATATTCTCATAACTATGCTCAATTCTGTCAATTGCTCAACAGTAATTTGTTCACCCACCGTAGAATACTTATGCTCTTGAGAGAAGCCACTAGTGAAACCTATGGCCCCCGGGTCTCTTTCTCATCATATCAATCTCCATCACTTTATTATTGCTTTCGTTTTACTTTGCTTTTTCTTTTTACTTTGCATCTCTATACCAAAAATACCAAAAATATTATTTATCATCTGTATCATATCTCACTTTCATAAGTGACCGTGAAGGGATTGACAACCCCTAAGCGCGTTGGTTGCGTTGAGCTATTGTTTTTGTGTAGGTACGAGGGACTCGAGCGTAGCCTCCTACTGGATTGATACCTTGGTTCTCAAAAACTGAGGGAAATACTTACGCTTCTTTGCTGCATCATCCCTTCCTCTTCGGGGAAATCCAACGCAGTGCTCAAGAGGTAGCGGTAGTAGCATAATTTCTTTGAGCATTGTCTAGGGTTTTACTAGCATATAGAATAACATTTAATTTCTTATCAACTCTTTGCCCTAGAGCAGCACCTACAGCATAATCACTAGCATCACACATAATTTCCAAGGGTAAATTCTGATCAGGTGGCTGAACAATAGGTGTAGAGATCAATGCTTTCTTAAGTATTTCAAATGCTTCTACACAATCATCATCAAAGACAAATGGTATATATTTTTGTAATAAATTAGTCAGAGGCCGAGAAATTTTTGAGAAGTCCTTAATGAACCTCCTATAAAATCCAGCGTGACCAAGGAAACTTCTTATACCTTTGATGTCCTTGGGGCATGGCATCTTTTCAATAGCATCAACCTTGTCTTTATCAACTTCAATACCTCTTTCAGAAACTTTTCCCAATTCAACACAAGATTAGTTTCTTCACGTCTCTACAAAACTCGATCAAGGTTGCTCAAGCAATCATCAAAAGAAGATCCATAGATGGAGAAATCGTCCATGAAAACCTCACAAATCTTTTCACAAAAGTCAGAGAATATAGCCATCATGCATCTTTGATAGGTAGCAGGTGCATTACATAAACCAAAAGGCATACGTCTATAAGCAGAAGTACCAAAAGGGCAAGTAAAAGTAGTCTTTGGTTGATCCTTGGCTGACATAGGTATTTGAGAGAAACCAGAATAACCATCTAGAAAGCAAAAATGTGTATGGTTGGATAATCTTTCTAGAATTTGATCGATAAAAGGTAAGGGGTAATGATCCTTTTTAGTGGCCTTATTTAATTTGCGGAAATCAATTACCATCCTATAACCTGTAATAATTCTTTGAGGGATCAATTCATCTTTATCATTAGGAATGGCAGTAATACCTCCCTTCTTAGGGACACAATGGACAGGACTTAACCACTCATTATCAGCAACGGGATAGATTATACCTGCCTCAAGGAGCTTTAGTATCTCTTTTCTTACCACTTCTTTCATTTTAGGATTCAGCCGTCGTTGATGATCACGAACTGGTTTAGCATCTTCTTCCAAATTTATTTTATGTTGACATAGAGTGGGACTAATGCCCTTAAGATCATCAAGAGTATACCCAATAGCAGCACAGTGCTTTTTCAGAGTTTTCAATAATCACTCTTCCTCATGCTCTGAAAGGTTAGAACTAATAATAACAGGATATATCTTTTTCTCATCAAGATAAGCATATTTAAGAGTATCAGGCAACGGTTTAAGCTCAAACACGGGATCACCCTTGGGTGGAGGATCCCCTAGGATTTCAACAGGCAAATTGTGTTTCAGAATAGGTTCCTATTTAAAGAATACTTCATCTATTTCCCTTCTTTAGTTCATAAACATATCATTTTCATGGTCTAGCAAATATTGTTCTAAAGGATCACTGGGAGGTACGGCAATAGAAGCAAGACCAATAATTTCATCCTTACTAGGTAATTCTTCTTCACGGTGTTGTCTACTAAATTTAGAGAAATTAAATTCATGAGACATATCGTCTAAACCGATAGTAACAACATCCTTTTGCAATCTATCTTAGCATTAATAGTGTTTAAGAAGGGTCTACCAAATATAATGGGACAAAAGCTATCTTGTGGGGAACCAAGAACAAGAATATCAGCGGGATATTTAGTTTTCCCACACAAGACTTCAACATCTCTAACAATTCTCATTGGTGAAATAGTATCTCTATTGGCAAGTTTAATTGTGACTTCAATATCTTCTATCTCAGCAGGTGCAATATCATGCATAATTTCTTTGTATAAGTTGTAAGGTATTGCACTAGCACTAGCACCCATATCACATAAGCCATGATAGCAATGATCTCCTACTTTAACAGAAATAATAGGCATGCCTACCACAGGTCTGTTTTTATCTTTAGCACAAGGTTTAGCAATTCTAGCAGTCTCATCAAGGAAATGAATAACATGCCCATCAATATTATCAGACAAGAGATCTTTAACAATAGCAATATCATATTCAACTTTAATTTTCTCAGGAGGCGTATAAGTTTTAATATTGCTTTTACGAACCACAGTTGAAGCTTTAGCATGATCCTTCATCCTAACAGGGAAATGTGGTTTCTCAACATAAGAAGTAGGAACAATATGATCATTATAAGTGATAGTCTTTTCTTCAACTTTCATAGGTGCATCTACTTTTACTTCTATGTGAGGATGATATCTAAACCACTTCTCCATGGGGAGATCAACATAAGTAGCAAAAGATTCACAAAAAGAAGCTACTATCTCAGAATCAAGTCCATATTTAGTGCTAAATTTACGGAAAACATCGGTATCCATAAAAGATTTAACACAATCAAACTTAGGTTTCATACCTGACTCCTTACCTTCGTCGAGGTCCCAATCTTCAGAGTTGCATTTAATTCTTTCCAATAAATCCCATTTGAATTCAATAGTCTTCGTCATAAAAGAGCCAGCACAAGAAGTATCAAGCATGGTGCGATTGTTATCAGAAAGCCGAGCATATAAATTTTGAATAATCATCTCTCTTGAGAGCTCATGATTGGGGCATGAATATAACATTGATTTAAGCCTCCCCCAAGCTTGAGCGATGCTTTATCCTTCACGAGGCCAAAAATTATATATATAATTGCGATCACGATGAACAAGATGCATAGGATAAAACTTCTGATGAAATTCCAATTTCAACCGTTTGTAGTTCCATGACCCCGTACCATCACATAGCCTATACCATGTCAATGCATCTTCCTTCAAAGGTAAAGGGAGTACCTTGTTCTTAACAACATCTCCGGGTACACCTGCAAGCTTAAATAATCCACAAACTTCATCCACATATATTAGGTGCTCATCACGATGCATTGTTCCGTCTCCTGCAAAAGGATTAGCTAGCAGTTTCTCTATCGTACCCGAAGGAATTTAAAAGCAAACATTTTCATTTTCAGTAGGTTCAGTAGGTTGAGGAGCAACTCTTTGCTCTATTGGTCGGGGTGAAGATACCCCGAACAAGCCCCTCAGAGGATTACTTTCCATAGTAACAAGTGACAGTAAATTTCAGCACACTATACAAATTTTCCTTACCAAATTCCACCTACCAAAGGCGCTTCACTCCTCGGCAACGGCGCCATAAAAGAGTCTTGATGACCCACAAGTAAAGGGGATCTATCGTAGTCCTTTCGATAAGTAAGTGTGTCGAACCCAACGAGGAGCAAAAGGAAATGATAAGCGGTTTCCAGCAAGGTATTCTCTGCAAGTACTGAAATAAGTGGTAACAGATAGTTTTGTGATAGGATAATTTGTAACGAGCAACAAGTAACAAAAGTAAATAAAGTGCAGCAAGATGGCCCAATCCTTTTTGTAGCAAAGGACAAGCCTGGAAAACCTATTATATAGAGAAAAGCACTCTCGAGGACACATGGGAATATCGTCAAGCTAGTTTTCATCACGTTCATATGATTCGCGTTCGGTACTTTGATAATTTGGTATGTGGGTGGACCGGTGCTTGGGTACTGTCCTTACTTGGACAAGCATCCCACTTATGATTAACCTCTATTGCAAGCATCCCCAACTACAACAAAAGTATTAAGGTAAACCTAACCATAGCATGAAACATATGGATCCAAATCAGCCCCTTACGAAGCAACGCATAAACTAGGGTTTAAGCTTCTGTCACTCTAGCAGCCCATCATCTCCTTATTACTTCCCAATGCCTTCCTCTAGGCCCAAATAATGGTGAAGTGTCATGTAGTCGACGTTCACATAACACCACTAGAGGAGAGACAACATACATCTCATGAAAATATTGAACGAATACCAAATTCACATGACTACTAATAGCAAGACTTCTCCCATGTCCTCAGGAACAAACATAACTACTCACAAAGCATAATCATGTTCATAATCAGAGGGGTATTAATATGCATATAGGATCTGAACATATGATCTTCCACCAAATAAACCAACTAGCATCAACTACAAGGAGTAATTAACACTACTAGCAACCTACTAGTACCAATCTCGGACTTGGAGACAAGAATTGGATACAAGAGATGAACTAGGGTTTTGAGAGGAGATGGTGCTGGTGAAGATGTTGATGGAGATTGCCCTCTCCCGATGAGAGGAGTGTTGGTGATGACGATGGCGATGATTTCCCCCTCCCGGAGGGAAGTTTCCCCGGCAGAATAGCTCCGCCAGAGCCCTAGATTGGTTCCGCCTCGTGGCGGTGAAGTTTCGTCCAAGAAGATGGCTTATGATTTTTTTCTCATCAAAAGGCAACATATAGCAGAGATGGCCATCGGAGCGCCACCAGGGGGCCCACGAGGTAGGGGGCGCGCCCAGGGGGTAGGGCGCGCCCCCCACCCTCGTGGGCAGGGTGTGGCCCCCTTGGTGAACTTCTTGCGCTCAGTATTTTTTATATATTCTGAAAACATCTTCCGTGAAGTTTCAGGACTTTTGGAGCTGTGCAGAATAGATCTCTAATATTTGCTCCTTTTCCAGCCCAGAACCCCAGTTGTCGGCATTCTCCCTCTTTTATGTAAACCTTGTAAAATAAGAGAGAATAGGCATAAGTATTGTGACATAATGTGTAATAACAGCCCATAATGCAATAAATATCGATATAAAAGCATGATGCAAAATGGACGTATCAGTTACAACGGAAGGAATCTATATATCTAATCGCCAAGCTTGCCTTCCCCGCCAAGGAGAGTCCCATCCGGACACGGGTGCAGTATTCGGTCTTTGTATCTTCACGGCCCATCAGTCCGGCCTATGACTAACAGGCCGGACGCCCGAGGAACCCTTAGTCTAGGACTCCCTCACCCCCAAGTGAATAAACTGGAAAATGTCACCTGGCTCCGTCACTGAAGAGATGTTGGAGTAGCTGAAGATGCGTGCTGAATAGGATGCTCCTCACGAGCCGCCTGGGTCCAGGACCTCGGGAGGCTCGTGAAGAACCATCGCTATCTCTTCCAGGACCGCCTGGTGCCTGGCCTCCTGAGCCGCCGGAACGCTCCGCAGGCGACGCTGGAAGGTAACGGCCGCATTCAGCAGGCCAAAAGGCATGAGAACATAGCTGTGAGGGGGGGCCCTCACACCGACCAACGTGCGATGGCCAGAAGCGCTCCTGGGATGCAGCCTTGTTGAGCCCTAGAATATTGACGCATATGTGCAACTTGTTGTCCTCACCAGGACAAAGAGCCGCGCCAGCTGGTGGGCAGCAGTCGCCGCGCATGGCTCTCACCTCTTGAAGCTCCTCGGTCGCCTTGTTGATGAACTCCTGAGCACCCGGCACCCCGTGCCTTGTGCCCTCGTGCGGGAAGCATGCGATGAAGCATGCCTCCATGTGGTGCCCGAGTACCTCCCTCATGACATTGTCTAAGTCAGAGGCCCACTAGAAGAGAGCCCCCGAGCCCAACCCGAGGAGGGCGTCGGGTGCACCTTCCTATGCGAGAGAGGGAGGCGCCCCATCCGTGGGCGTAGGTCCTGAGGTGGTGCCACTGGAGACACCGCTCTCCTTAGGCTCTTGGTGGAGCATATGCTTCTTCTTCTTGGGGACGGCCTCGGGAGGGTAGATGGCGCCTTGGTTGTCTGGGTCTTCGACCGCTGCAGCCTGGTAGGCACGCTCGAGGGAGCACACCGCGTCCTTCTCCTCACAGATGATCGTGATGATGCCGCGGTTCCCTGACATCTTTAGGACATTGTAGCCATGATGGGTCACCGCCATGAACTTGGCCAGGGCTGGATATCCAAGGATGGCATTGTACGAAAGGCGGACGTGGGAGACGTCGAAGTCGATGAGCTCGGTGCGGTAGTCATCGCGCTGGCCGAAGGTGATAGGGAGGCGGATCTTCCCTATCGGGGTGGTGGAGCCGTCGGTCACTCCTGAGAAAGGCTTGGTGGGCTGCAGCCGGTCATATGGTACTTGGCAAGGCGGTTAAATGACTCGATGGAAAGAACATTGAGCCGCGCACCGCCATCGATGAGGGTCTTGGTGACAAGGACATTGCTGATGACGGGCGAGCAAAGCATCGGGAGGGTGCCGGCAGTTGTGCGCACTTGAGCTGGTCGGATGAGCTGAAGGTGATGGTGCACTTGGACCACCTGAGTGGGCGTGTGACCTCGAGCCTGGGGAGGGTCGCATTCACCTTGCGAGCAAACTGCTTGAAGATGCGCTGAGAGGCCAGGGCCTGAGCGCCGCCCAAGATGGAGGCGATGGCACGTGGCTCCTGGAAGCCCCCAGCCCCCTCATCCTGGTGGTGGTCGTCATTCCTTCTTAGTGGAAGCGGCGGCGGAGGGAGGCCGACATTGCCCTGAGCATGGTCCTCATGAGGCTGATTTCTCTAGTTGCCCTCGTGAGGCTGGCCCTGCCAGCGGTCCTCACGAGGCTGATCTCGCCACTCCTGACGGGGGCCGCAGTCGTCCCAGTGTCCTCCACTTCGACCTCCTCCATGGCCGTAGCCTCGATCGTTGCGCTCAGGGCGTCGACCGAGGCACCCGTCGTGTATGGTCCTGAGCTCTTGACAGTCATTGGTGTTGTGGCTGTGTATGTTGTGGAAGACGTAGAGCGGACGGCTACCTACTACCTCTTGAGCATGCGTTGGTTTTTCCCTTGAAGAGGAAAGGGTGATGCAGCAAAGTAGTGTAAGTATTTCCCTCGGTTTTTGAGAACCAAGGTATCAAACCAGTAGGAGTTACACGCAATTCACCTAGTACCTGCATAAACAATCAAGAACCTCGCAACCAACACAATAAAGGGGTTGTCAATCCCTTCACGATCACTTACGAAAGTGAGATCTAATAAAGATAATAAGATAAATATTTTTGGTATTTTTGTTGTATAGATTGCAAAATAGTAAACGAGATGCGATAATAAAAAGAGATGCAATATAATAAGGAAGAGACCCGGGGGCCATAGGTTTCACTAGTGGCTTCTCTCATGATAGCATGTATTACAGTGGGTGAACAAATTACTACCGAGCAATTGATAGAACAACGCATAGTTATGAGAATATCTAGGCAATGATTACGAAATATAGGCATCACGTCCGTGTTAAGTAGACCGAAACGATTCTGCATCTACTACTATTACTCCACACATCGACCACTATCCAACATGCATCTAGAGTATTAAGTTCATAAGAACATAGTAATGCTTTAGGCAAGATGACATGATGTAGAGGGATAAACTCAAGCAATATGATATAAACCCCATCTTTTTATCCTCGATGGCAACAATACAATATGTGCCTTGATGCCCCTGCTTTCACTGGGGAAGGACACCGCAAGATTGAACCCAAAGCTAAGCACTTCTCCCATTGCAAGAAAGATCAATCTAGTAGGCCAAACTAAACCGATAATTCGAAGAGACTTGCAAAGATATCAAATCATGCATATAAGAATTCGGAGAAGAACCAAATATTGTTCATAGATAAACTTGATCATAAATCCACAATTCATCGGATCTCGGCAAACACACCGCAAAAAGTATTACATCAAATAGATCTCCAAGAACATCGAGGAGAACTCTGTATTGAGAACCAAAGAGAGAGAGAGAGAAGAAGCCATCTAGCTAATAACTATGGACCCGAAGGTCTGTGGTAAACTACTCACACATCATCAGAGAGGCTATGGTGTTGATGTAGAAGCCCTCCGTGATCGAATCCCCCTTCGGCAGATAGCCGGAAAAGGTCCCCAGATGGGATCTCAAGGGTACAGAAGGTTGCAATGGTGGAAAAGTGGTTTTGTGGCTCCCCTTGATGTTTTTAGGGTATAAGAGTATATATAGGTGAAAAAAGTACGTCGGTGGAGCTACGAGGGGCCCACGAGGGTGGGGGCGCGCCCTCCTGCCTCATGGCGGCCTCATTGCGTATCTGACTTCCACTCCAAGTCTCCTGGATTGTGTTTCTTCCAAGAAAGATCCTCGCGAAGGTTTCGTTCTATTTGATATTCCTTTTCTGCGAAACACTGAAATAGGCAAAAAAACAGAAACTGGCACTGGGCCTCCGGTTAATAGGTTAGTCCCAAAAATCATATAAAAGTGCATATTAAAGCCCATTAAACATCCAAAATAGATAATATAATAGCATGGAACAATCAAAAATTATAGTTACTATGTTGGAGATGTATCAGCATCCCCAAGCTTAATTCCTGCTCGTCCTCGAGTAGGTAAATGATAAAAACAAAATTTTTGATGTGGAATGCGAATGCTTCCTAACATAATTTTCAATGTAATTTTCTTTATTGTGGCATGAATATTCAGATCCGAAATATTCAAGACAAAAGTAGGTGGAACAGAATATGATGATGGAGGTTGTGTGGAGAAGACAAAAAATGAGAAAGTCTCACATCGACACGGCTAATCAATGGGCTATGGAGATGCTCATCAATTGATGTCAATGCAAGGAGTAGGGATTGCCATGCAACGGATGCACTAGAGCTATAAATGTATGAAAACTCAACAAAAGAAACTAAGTGGGTGTGCATCCAACTTGCTTGCTCACGAAGACCTAGGGCATTTTGAGGAAGCCCATTGTTGGAATATACAAGCCAAGTTCTATAATGAAAATTCCCACTAGTATATGAAAGTGACAAAATAAGAGACTCTCTATCATGAAGACCATGGTGCTACTTTGAAGCACAAGTGTGGAAAAAGGATAGTAACATTGTCCCTTCTCTCTTTTTCTCTCATTTTTTTGGGCCTTCTTTTTTTATTTGGCCTTTCTCTTTTTCTTATTTCCTCACACGGGACAATGCTCTAATAATGATGATCATCACACTTCTATTTATTTACAACTCAAAAATTACAACTCGATACTAGAACAAATATGACTATATGAATGCCTCCGGCGGTGTACCGGGATGTGCAATGATTCAAGAGTGACATGTATAAAAAATTATGAGTGGTGGCTTTGCCACAAATACGATGTCAACTACATGATCATGCAAGGCAATATGACAATGATGAAGCATGTCACAATAAATGGAATGATGGAAAGTTGCATGGAAATATATCTCGGAATGGCTATGGAAATGCCATAATAGGTAGGTATGGTGGCTGTTTTGAGGAAGATATAAGGAGGCTTATGTGTGATAGAGCATATCATATCATGGGGTTTGGATGCACCGGCGAAGTTTGCATCAACTCTCGAGGTGAGACAGGGCAATGCACGGTACCGAAGAGGCTAGCAATGATGGAAAGATGAGAGTGCGTATAATCCATGGACTCAACATTAGTCATAAAGAAATCACATACTTATTGCAAAAATCTACAAGTAATCAAAACCAAGCACTAGCGCATGCTCCTAGGGGTGTAGATTGGTAGGAAAAGACCATCGCTCGTGCCCGACCGCCACTCATAAGGAGGACAATCAAAGAAACACCTCATGCTTCAAATTTGTTACACAATGGTTACCATACATGCATGCTACGGGACTTGCAAACTTCAACACAAGTATTTCTCAAGTTCACAAATACTCAACTAGCATGACTCTAATATCACCATCTTCGTATCTCAAAACAATCATCAAGTATCAAACTTCTCATAGTATTCAATGCACTCTATATGAAAGTTTTTATTATACCCATCTTGGATGCCTATCATATTAGGACTAATTTTATAGCCAAAGCAAATTACCATGCTGTTCTAAAAGACTCCCAAAACAATATAAGTGAAGCATGAGAGATCAATAATTTCTATAAAATAAAACCACCACTGTGCTCTAACAAGATATAAGTGAAGCACTAGAGCAAAATTATCTAGCTGAAAAAATATAAGTGAAGCACATAGAGTATTCTAATAAATTCCTATTCATGGGTGTCTCTCCCAAAAGGCGTGTACATCAAGGATGATTGTAGTAAACTAAAAAGCAAAGACTCAAATCATACAAGATGCTCCAAGCAAAACACATATCATGTGGTGAATAAAAATATAGTCTCAAGTAAAGTTACCGATAGACGAAGATGAAAGAGGGGATGCCTTCCGGGGCATCCCCAAGCTTAGGCTTTTGGTTGTCCTTAAATTTTACCTTAGGGTGCCTTGGGCATCCCCAAGCTTAGGCTATTACCACTCCTTGTTCCAAAATCCATCGAATCTCTACCCAAAAACTTGAAAACTTCACAACACAAAACTCAACAAAAAAGTCTCATGAGCTCCATTAGTATAAGAAAGCAAACCACCACTTTAATGTACTGTAATGAACTCATTCTTTATTTATATTAGGGTTAAACCTACTGTATTCCAACTTCTGTATGGTTCATAACCCCCGATACTAGCCATAGATTCATCAAAATATGCAAACAACACGCAAAAAACAGAATCTGTCAAAAATAGAACAGTTTGTAGCAATCTAGATAGTTCGAATACTTCTGTAACTCCAAAAATTCTGAAACATTAGGATGACCTAAATAATTTGTATATTGACATACTGCAGTTTGAATTGGTATTTTATTGCTCTCTGGTAAAAAAATGTAAATTATTCTCATGAGCGTATACTTTCCGTTTTTCAGCAAGATCAAACAACAATCACCCAAGAAGATCCTAAAGGCTTTACTTGGCACAAACACTAATTAAAACATAAAAAACACAATCATAACAGAGTATAGATGATTTATTTATTACTAAACAGGAACAAAAAGTAAAGAACAAAAATAAAATTGGTTTGCCTCCCAACAAGCACTATCGTTTAATGCCCCTAACTAGGATTAAAAGCTAGAATAGATCTAGGTATTGTCATCTTTGGTATGCAATCCATAAGTGGCTCTAATAATAGATTCATAAGTTAAATTAATTTTCTTTCTAGGAAAGTGTTACATGCCTTTCCTTAACAGAAATTGGAATCTAATATTTCCTTCTTTCATGTCAATAATTGCACCAATCGTTCTAAGGAAAGGTCTACCAAGAATAATAGTACATGTAGGATTGCAATCTATATCAAGAATGATGAAATATACGGGCACATAATTCCTATTTGCAACAATAAGAACATAATTAATCCTTCCCATAGGTTTCTTAATGGTAGGGAATCCGCAAGGTGCAAATTTAAAGAACAATCATCAAATTCACGGAAACCTAACACATTACACAAAGTTTTTGGAATCGTGGAAACACTAGCAGCCAAATCACACAAAGCATAGCATTCATAATCTTTAATCTTAATTTTAATAGTAGGTTCCCACTCATCATAAAGTTTTCTAGGAATAGAAACTTCTAGTTCAAGCTTTTCTTCATGAGATTCCATTAAAGCATCAACGATATGTTTAGTAAAAGCCTTATTTTGATCATAAGCATGAGGAGAATTTAACACGGATTGCAACAAGGAAATACAATCTATCAAAGAGCAATTATCATAATTAAATTCCTTGAAATCCAAAATAGTGGGTTCATTGCTATGTAAAGTTTTGACCTCTCCAATCTCACTTTTATTATCAAGATCTAAAAACTCTAAATCATTGGGATGCCTTTTAACTAAAGTTGACTCATCTCCAGTCCCATACTTATCAAGATTAATATTGGAAAGCAAAGATTTAATAGGAGACACATCAATCACTTTTAGATCTTCATAATTATTATCATGAAAACTAGAAGAACACGTTTTCACAAAGCAATCTTTTCAACACGCATCCTAGCGATTCTTTCTTTGCACTCATCAATGGAAATCCACATGGCTTTGAGAGACTCATTGATATCATGCTTAGGTGGAACGGATCTAAGTTTCAAAGAATCAACATCAAGATAAATTCTATCCACGTTCCTAGCCAACTCATCAATCTTAAGCAATTTTTCTTCAATCAAAGCATTGAAATTCTTTTGCGAATTCATAAATTCTTTAACACTAGTCTCAAAATTAGAGGGCATCTTATTAAAATTTCCATAAGAGTTGTTGTAGGAATTACCATAATTATTAGAGGAATTACTAGGGAATGGTCTAGAATTAAAATTTCCTCTATACGCATTGTTACCAAAAAAATTCCTACCAACAAAATTCACATCCATAGATTCATTATTATTCTCAATAAAGTGGACAAAGGCATATCATTAGGATCAGAAGAAACACTCTTATTAGCAAACAATTTCATAAGTTCATCCATCTTTCCACTCAAAACATTAATCTCCTCAATCGCATGAACCTTTTTACTAGTGGATCTTTCAGTATGCCATTGAGAATAATTAACCATAATATTATCTAGGAGTTTATTAGCTTCTCCTAAAGTGATTTCCATAAAAGTGCCTCCCGCGGCCGAATCTAAAAGATTTCTAGAAGCAAAATTCAATCCGGCATAAAAATTATGTATAATCATCCATAAATTCAAACCATGTGTAGGGCAATTACGCATCATTAATTTCATCCTCTCCCAAGATTGTGCAACATGCTCATGATCAAGTTGCTTAAAATTCATAATATTGTTTCTAAGAGAGATGATCTTAGCAGGAGGAAAATACTTAGAGATAAAAGTATCTTTGCGCTTATTCCATGAATCAATACTATTTTTAGGCAAAGAAGAGAACCAAGTTTTAGCACGATCTCTAAGAGAAAACGGAAATTGCTTCAATTTAACACTATCATTATCCACATCTTTCTTCTTTTGCATATCACACAAATCAACAAAGTTGTTTAGATGGGTAGTGGCATCTTCACTAGGAAGGCCAGAAAATTGATCTTTCATGACAAGATTCAACAAAGCAACATTAATTTCACAAGATTCAACATCAGTAATAGGAGAAATTGGAGTGCTAATAAAATCATTGTTGTTGGTATTGGAAAAGTCACATAATTTAGTATTATCTTGAGCCATCGTGACAAACAATCAATACAACACACAGTCACACAAGAAGCGAGCGAAAAGAGGCGAACGGAAAAGAGGGCGAATAAAACGGCAAAGGTGAAGTGGGGGCGAGGAAAACGAGAGGGGAGTGGCAAATAATGTAATGCGAGAGAGAAGAGTTTGTGATGGGTACTTGGTATGTCTTGACTTGAGCGTAGATCTCCCAGGCAACGGTGCCAGAAATCCTTCTTGCTGCATCTTGAGCATGCGTTGGTTTTTCCCTTGAAGAGGAAAGGGTGATGCAGCAAAGTAGCGTAAGTATTTCCCTTAGTTTTTGAGAACCAAGGTATCAATCCAGTAGGAGATAACACGCCAAGTCACCTAGTACCTGCACAAACAATCAAGAACCTCACAACCAATGCGATAAAGGGGTTGTCAATCCCTTCACGGTCACTTACGAAAGTGTGATCTGATAAAGATAATAAGATAAATATTTTTGGTATTTTTGTGGTATAGATTGCAAAATAGTAAACGAGATGCGATAATAAAAAAGAGATGCAATATAATAAGGAAGAGACCCGGGGGGCATAGGTTTCACTAGTGGCTTCTCTCATGATAGCAAGTATTACGATGGGTGAACAAATTACTGCTGAGCAATTGATAGAAGAGCGCATAGTTATGAGTATATCTAGGCAATGATTATGAAATATAGGCATCACATCCATCTTAAGTAGACCAAAACGATTCTGCATCTACTACTATTACTCCACACATCGACCGCTATTCAGCATGCATCTAGAGTATTAAGTTCATAAGAACAAACTAATGCTTTAGGCAAGATGACATGATGTAGAGGGATAAACTCAACAATATGATATAAACCCCATCTTTTTATCCTCGATGGAAACAATACAATACGTGCCTTGTTGCCCCTACTGTCACTGGGAAAGGACACTGCAAGATTGAACCCAAAGCTAAGCACTTCTCCCATTGCAAGAAAGATCAATCTAGTAGGCCAAACTAAACCGATAATTCGAAGAGACTTGCAAAGATATCAAATCATGCATATAAGAATTCAGAGAAGAACCAAATATTGTTCATAGATAAACTGGATCATAAATCCACAATTCATCGGATCTCAGCAAACACAATGCAAAAAGTATTACATCAAATAGATCTCCAAGAACATCGAGGAGAACTTTGTATTGAGAACCAAAGAGAGAGAAGAAGCCATCTAGCTAATAACTATGGACCCGAAGGTCTATGGTAAACTACTCACACATCATCGGAGAGGCTATGGTGTTGATGTAGAAGCCCTCCGTGATCGAATCCCCCTCCGGCAGATCGCCGGAAAAGGTCCCCAGATGGGATCTCACGGGTACAGAAGGTTGCGGCGGTGGAAAAGTGGTTCCGTGGCTCCCTTGATGTTTTAGGGTATAAGAGTATATATATAGGCGAAAGAAGTATGTTGGTGGAGCTACAAGGGGCCCACGAGGGTGGGGGCACGCCCTCCTGCCTCGTGGCTGCCTTGTTGCATCTCGGACTTCCACTCCAAGTCTCCTGGATTGTGTTTGTTCCAAGAAAGATCCTCGCGAAGGTTTCATTTTGTTTGGATTCCGTTTGATATTCTTTTTTTGCGAAACACTGAAATAGGCAAAAAACAGAAACTGGCACTAGGCCTCCGGTTAATAGCTTAGTCCCAAAAATATAAAAAAGTGCATATTAAAGCCCATTAAACATCCAAAACAGGTAATATAATAGCATGGAACAATCAAAAATTATAGATACGTTGGAGACGTATCACTACCCTTGGAGGACTCTGGGTGGTCGCAGCCGCGCTTCATCTCTGGTTCAGCCGTGAGCATGGCCGCCCCTTTGCGCTTCATATCCTTGGCCTTGGCCTTCTTGTCTTTTGGGTCGGCTGCTAGGAGCTCAAGGAGCGAGAGGCGCCCTTCCTCAGCTGTCGCGCACTTGGTTGCCATGTTGAACATTTCCAAAGCTGTGCATAGGTCCTCATGGATGGCGAGCTCCTCCTTCATCTTGACATCATGGACGCCATCGAAGAACGCCGAGATGATGGCCTCGTCTGAAACCTTGGGGATCTTGAGGCGAACGTTGTTGAAGCGCTGGATGTACTTTTGCAGGGTTTCCCCTGGCTGCTGATTGATGAGTCACAGGTCACCCGCGGCAGGCGGTCGCGAGTGCCCTGGAAGTTGGCGACGAAATGCTCGCGCATCTCGCCGCAGGAGGAGATCGATCCCACGGGCAGGTTCAGGAGCCACGAGCATGCGCCATCCTTGAGAGCCATGGGAACCAGTTCGCCATGACCTTCTCATCGCCGTTGGCCGCCTCGATGCTCAGCTCGTAGAGCTGTAGGAACTCCATGGGGTCGGGAGTGCCATCGTAGCGCGGAGGCAGGTCAGGCTTGAACTTGCCTGACCAGATGATACTACATAGCTCGGGAGTGAAGCCTCGGCAGCCTGCGATGGTCACGGGAGCCCGTCGTGGAGGTGGAGCCTGGTGTTGGCACTCATGCGCCGCCATCGCAGGCGGCGCGCAGTCTTGACACGGTGGTGCAGGGAGCACTGGAGCACCTTCTTGCGGCTGCTGGACCTCCTGGCAGCTTTCCTCCACGCGCGCGGGCGCCCTGCACTGCGGGTCATGCCATGGGGCCGCATGTCTTGGATCGAGGGCGACGTCCTGACGGGGAGGTGGCGGAGGTGCTCCATGGGCTACATCGCCCGCAGCGGGCGGCGAGCGAGGCAGTGAGAGGGATGGTGCAGGGGAGCCCCCAGCCGCTCTGACAAGCTCGGCAATGCAGTCCAGCCAATCCTCGTAGAAGTCGTCGATGGGCCGGTAACGCAGGAGCTCACGCGCCATGAGCAGCGCAGCCTGTGCGTCCGCCGGCCCGCGAGGAGCGTGAGACGACGAGCCAACCAGAGTCAACGACGGGGTGGTGGTGCATTCATCTTGCCGCATGGAGGGGTGCTGCGGCGAGGTTTGCTACTCGTGCCCTGCCAGGCCGGTGGCGGCGTTGGTGGCAGGTGATGGAGAATGACGGGGAGGCCCATGGGCGCCGTCTAGGTGACACGAGTGGCGACGGCGGCTCGATGCTCGGCACGGGCTCGACGAGCATCAGCCATGGAGGCGGTGGAGCGGCGGCGGGTCGACCGACAGAAGAGGGGCTTCGACGCACCCCTACCTGGCACGCCAAATGTCAGATTCGGGGTTCTGTAGACCCTTGAGAGGTTTGAACACTGGGGTGCATGCGAAGAACTCTCCCCTCCCGGTCTGCCTGCTCAATGATTCCACGACCTAGCTCGACGAACCAAAGGGACAAGAGACACGGTAGTTTATCCTGGTTTGGGCCACCTTGCAGTGTAATACCCTACTCCAGCTTTGTGGTGGAATGCCTCGAGGGGCTGAGGATGAAGTAGTATAGTGGTGGAACAGCCTCAGGAGGTGAGGTGTTCTTGAGCTCGATGAGCTGGTGGATAAGAGGATGATCTGAATGATCTGTCCCCCTCTATGGTGGTGGCTAAGTCCTATTTATAGGGGCATTGGTCCTCTTCCCAAATGTAGGCGGGAAGGGATCCCACAATAGCCAAATTTGAAGGGGGACAACTAGTACAAGCTATCCTGACAAAAGTAGTCTTCGCCTGCAAAAGGCTTTGGTGGCGAAGTGGCGGTGGGCTCCACGATGAAATCCGTCCTGCCATCCTGGAGGTGTTGGTCTTGTTGCACCGATATGGGAACCTTTGCTTGATTCCTCGGGACTCCGCACCTGCGCTTGCCTCCTTAGCACCAAAGGGGAAACCGGTACAATGCACCCGCTGGCGCCCACCTGGCCTTGGTCGTCATGGCTCATGTCATGTAAACCTCGCGACGCGCACCTTGCCTTGATATCTCCGCTCCTTGGGAGCCAGCCTAATGAGGCTGCCTCCCAGGGAGGTCTTGGTGTCGTCCACCTCACGAGGTCTAGCCCCTCGAGAGGGCCTTGAGTTGTTGTTGAACCTGGGCCGTACCAGGCTGTTGACGGAGCCACGCCGTGGGCCGCAGGCAGGCAAGTCTGGGTACCCCCGTTCCCAAGACGCCGACAGCTATGACTTTTTCCATGCTTAATGCTTGTCATGTTGGGCCCGGTTGCCATGATTTCAGATCTGGACCGTTTTTGTTATCACCATTATATCTATGTTATAGATCCAATCTTGCAATTTATAGTCACCTACTACGTGTTATGATCCGGCAACCCCGAAGTGACAGAAGTCGGGACACTTCCCGGTGATGACCGTAGTTTGAGGAGTTCGTGTATTCACTATGTGTTAATGCTTCGTTCCGGTTCTCTATTAAAAGGAGGCCTTACTATCCATTAGATTCCAATAGGACCCCGCTGCCATAGGAGGGTAGGATAAAAGATGTCATGCAAGTTCTTTCCATAAGCATGTATGATTATTTACGGAATACATGCCTACATTATATTTATGAACTGGAGCTAGTGCCGTATCTCCCTAGGTTATGACTATTATATGATGAATATCATCCAACGAATTCACCTATCCAATGCCTACGAATTTCTCTTATATTGTTCTTGCTAAGTTCCTACTGCTATTGTTAATGTTACACTTGCTACAAAATCATTGCTATCAATGTTACCGTTACTATTGTTGTTGCTTCTACTATCAAAACTATCATATTACTTTCCTACTGATCACTTCGCTGTAGATAATTAATTTCCAGGTGTGGTTGAATTGACAACTCATCTGCTAATACTTGCAAATATTCTTTGGCTCCCCTTGTGTTGAATCAATAAATTTGGGTTGAATACTCTACCCTCAAAAACTGTTACGACCCCCTATACTTGTGTGTTATCAAGACCCCGCCCCCTCCCTTGTGGAGCGCACGCCCGCCGCGCCAGGGACCGTCGGGGAAGCTTGGCCATGCGCGCGGTCGCCACCTGAGTCGCCACTCAGCATGCCCGCATCCATATTTACCCTCTCCATTGGATTCCCTTTTGAACGTGCGACACTAGTTGTGAGAGTGCAATGAATTCACATTTGCATACTATAAATTAAATTAATTAGTAAATTAAATAGAAACAAGATAGCTATATTATAATATATTTTAATAGTTGAGAAAACAAATATCAATATTTAATAAGTTATGTTATTTGTTCTAGCAACATACAAAACTAATTCATTTTAGCAATGTTCACTCGATAACATGCAATATGCCGCATGGCCGAGGGAGACATTAGTGTGAACATAAATCTAATTAATTCTAGAAAGGTCTAGCACGTTTTTGAGGCTGGAAAAGATGGTGCATCATTTGAGGTCTTGAGTCAAAAGTTGTGCAAGTTCCCATGCAAGTTGTCCAGGAATTAATTACAGCATGAGGCTCAACATGTTTGGTCCTGCTATAGCTTGGAGCTCACGAATTTCCCTTCATTTTGTGTTGTTTTCACAACTAACTAGTTGTTTCTTCTAGTATAAGTACTCCCCATTTGTTCCATGTGAAGGGGGGGGTGAGATTTCTGAGTTTATGTTTGTAGACAACCGGTGAGGTTGTGGTGTGCTGTGAGTACTAGCATTGTTGAGTGTTAGCTCGTGTGTGTGGATTGGAGGGCCTCTCCTCAATTCATATAAGATCCTTGTGGTTCCCTCTTGTGATTCTACATAGGTTCACAAGTTTCATGGTTTGGCTTGCGTCCTTGTAAACCAAGCTAGTTATTCGCTGCAATATATTTAAGTGTGTTTCCTCTTGTTCCTTGCCACTTGAGAGAAACAAAGTTTGTCCAAACAAGTTTTGAGAGAAATAGTTGCTGCTCCTTATGAGTTCTTTGGCACCACGAAAGATCGTTTCAGCGGCGTCTCACATCAGCGCATGTGTTTGAAAGTATGAGAAAATAGTACTACAAAAGAAGAAGAATATAAACATGCTATTAAACTGATTGCCATTTACGGAGATCACGTCCCTAAAGAATATGAAGAGGTGGTAAGATAAAAATAATCAAATAGTACGGGCATATATAAAGATTGTCTCGAGGTGGACATGATGTCGCTCGATAATATTTCATAAATCACTACCAAATATACAAATTTACAATTATAAGAACGCCATTTTTTTGGTTTTGTGTTCATTCCATAAAGACCATGTATAAATGAAATTTTAAATGAATCTAACACAACAATTAGCATTTGCAAAAAAAGGGTTTTGAAAAAATACTAGCAAATTATATTTCATCTGTGAGCATGCAATATATACTAACAGATGACCATCGTAATATGATAGTAGCTCAGACTTAACAACATGCATGGTTGCTTGGATGTATCAACATTAAGGAAATGAGCTGAGGAAAGATACATTACTCATAAAGCTTGGAAGAAGTGGATAAGAGTTAGACCAACAAGAATAGAATAGTATAAGCATCCATAAGAAACCCCTACAGTGTGTACTTGAAAATAGATTTTAAGGGAGTAAATTGATGTTGTCAATGCGCTAATAAAGTCCAAAGCATGAAGCTAAATGTGTCAATATGTGCTAAAAGATAAAGGTTGATGGAGAACAACACATACACAGACAATAAAAAGGAAAGTTATGACAAGAGAGTACATGTAAGAAATAAATGTTTGATAATTTTTTTAATGAAAACAATTTGGCAATTGCATTCTCATATATGTACAGAAAGATAGGCCCATAAAGTAAAGTAAAAACTTGTGCAAAATCATTTAGAGACACGAGACCTGAAAAATGTGTTTCTCGAAATGGTGAGGCGGACAGTGGACGAAAATGCAAGATCTAAGGTACAAGAAGTGATTTGGGTTGAATGATTTAGCAAAATGTATTGATGGCCCATATGTCTCCAACGTATCTACTTTTCCTAACGCTTTTCCTCTTGTTTTGGACTCTAATTTGCATGGTTTGAATGAAACTAACCCCGGACTGACACTGTTTTCAGCAGAACTACCATGGTGTTGTTTTTGTGCAGAAATAAAAGTTCTCAGAATGGAACGAAACTTTGCGAGGATTTTTTATATCAATAAAGAGAATTTCTGGAGCCAAGATCCACCGGAGGGGGGCACCTGGGTGGGCACAACCCACCAGGGCGCCCCTCCCTCCTGGCCCGCCCAGGTGGGTTGTCCCCACCTGGTGGCCCCGCGGACCTCAACCCGGATACTATAAAATCACATATTCGAAGAAAATAATTAGGGAGAAAGAATTATCACGATCCACGAGATAGAGTCGTCGTCACCTCCTGTTCTTCATCGGGAAGCCAGATCTGGAGTCCGTTTGGGGCTCCGGAGAGGGGGATCTTCATTGTTCGTCATCACCAACCCTTCTCCATCGCCAATTCCATGATGCTCCCCACCGGGAGTCAGTAATTCCTTCATAGGCTCGCTGGTCGGTGAGGAGTTGGATGAGATTCATCATGTAATCGAGTTAGTTTTGTTAGGGCTTGATCCCTAGTATCCACTATGTTCTAAGATTTATGTTGCTACGACTTTGCCATGCTTAATGCTTGTCACTTTTGGCCCGGGTGCCATGATTTCAGATCTGAACCGTTTATGTTATCACCATTATATCCATTTTCTAGATCCGATCTTGCAAGTTATAGTCACCTACTACATGTTATGATCCGGCGACCCCGGAGTGACAATAGTCGGGACCACTCTCGGTGATGACCGTAGTTTGAGGAGTTCATGTATTCATCGAGTGTTAATGCTTTGTTGCAATTATCTATTAAAAGGAGGCCTCAATATCCCTTAGTTTCCAATTGGACCCCGCTGCCACGGGAGGGTAGGACAAAAGATGTCATGCAAGTTCTTTCCATAAGCATGTATGACTATTTACGAAATACATGCCTACATTATATTGATGAACTGGAGGTAGTGTTGTATCGCCCTAGGTTATGACTGTCACATGATGAATACCATCCAACAAGTCACCGATCCAATGCCTACGAATTTATCTCATATTGTTCTTGCTAAGTTACTACTGCTATCATTACTGTTGCACTTGCTACAAAATTATTGCTATCACTGTTACCGTTACCATTGCTACCATCACTACTATCAAAACTATCATATTACTTTGCTACTAATCACATTGCTGCAGATAATCAATCTCCAGGTGTGGTTGAATTGACAACTCAGCTGCTAATACCTTCAAATATTCTTTGGCTCCCCTTGTGTCGAATCTATAAATTTGGGTTGAATACTCTACCCTCGAAAACTGTTGCGATCCCCTATACTTGTGGGTTATCAAGACCTTTTTCTGGCGCCGTTGCTGGGGAGCATAGCTATATTTGTTGACTCACTTGGGATTATTATCAATTTATCACTATGAAGAATCTGAAGGATGCTAAGACTAAGATTTATCCCTCTAAGACGAGGGGAGGTAAGGAACTGCCATCCAGTTCTGCTTTAGATTCACCTTCTGTTATAAGTAAACTTGCAACACCACCACATGCTATTAATCCTAATATGTCGCAAGTTATTGATGATGATGCTTCTGCTATGAATGATACTTATGATGATGCTAGTACCTTTCTTGATGATAATGATGTGCCACTTGGTGATTTTCTTAATGAACAAATTGCTAGAGTAATACAACATGATGTTGTTGAATCTGATGATGAGCTTGAAACTGAAACTCCTGAAACACCTGCTAGAACTAGCCTTCCTAGATATGAATTGCCTAAGGTACCTGAAGGTTATGTTATGAATGAGGAGACAGCTAGAGATATTCTTGCTTGTAAGGATAGAGATGACCTAGAGTAATTACTATGCAAGTATAAAGAAAAATCTCTGAATGCTAGAATGAAATATGATCCTAAGTTTGCTACTTCACCAATATATATTGATGATAAGGATTATGAATTCTCTATCGACCCAGAGTCAATTACTTTGGTTGAATCTGGTCCTTTCCATGGTTATGAAACTGAAACTGTTGTGGCACATATTACTAAGTTGAATGACATAGCCACCTTTTTTACTCATGATGAGAAGACTCGTTATTACTATATTCTCAAATTATTTCCGTTCTCATTAAAGGATGATGCTAAAGCTTGGTATAATATTCTTGCCCCTGGTTGTGTGCGTAGTCCCCAGGATATGATTTATTACTTCTCTGAAAAATATTTCCCTGCTCATAAGAAACAAGCCGCTTTACAGGAAATATTTAACTTTGTGCAAATTAAAGAAGAGAGTCTCCCACAAGCTTGGGGGAGGCTTTGCCAGTTACTTAATGCTTTGCCTGATCATCCTCTTAAGAAATATGAAATACTTGATATCTTATATAATGGACTAACCGATGCTTCTAGGGATTTCCTAGATAGTTGTGTTGGTTGTGTTTTCAGGGAACGAACTGTTGGGCAGTTGAAAAATTATGATGATTTGACTCTTCCTGAATCACCGCCTAAAACCACTCCAAAGAAGAGGGGTATATTATATCTCGGTCCTGAAGATATGCAAGAGGCAAAGAAATCTATGAAGGAAAAAGGTATTAAAGCTGAGGATGTTAAAAAATTACCTCCTATTGAGGAAATACATGGGCTTAATACACCGCCACCATCCAAGGTGGTAGAGGTAAATTCTCTTATGAAATTCAATGATAAGGACAATCCTCATGATATGCACCCTAGCCAATGCCTTTATGAGTTTGAAAACTACATTAGAAAACAAGATCACTTCAATGCAAATGTTATGAAACAATTGAAATACAATTCTGATATGATTGCTCGCTTGAGTGACTTGTTATTTAGAATCTCAAATGATGTTAGAGATGTTGAAAGCATGCTTCTATGGTACAAGCCCAGATAGAACAAGTTGCTAAATCACAAAGAGAGTTGCTAGATGAAATGAATAATAATATACATGGCTTTGCTGTTAGAGTTGCAACTAGAGGAGGTAAAATAACTCAGGAACCACTTTATCCTGAGGGACATCCAAAAGTAATTGAACAAGACTCACAAAGGAACAACACCACTGCACCTAGTCCTTCTAAAAAGAGAAGGAAGAGGAAAAATGATAGGACTTTGCATGCTTCTAGTGAACCTAAAGTAGAAAAACCTCCTGATAATGATAATGAAGTTTCTATCTCTGATGCTGAAAATCGACATGGTAATGAACACTCACCTTTTGATAATGAAAAATTTAATGATGAGGTTCATGAAGATAGTCAACCAAATAGTAATGAACCAGACAATGATGTTGAGATAGAACCACCCATTGATCTTGATAACCCACAACCTAAGAATACAAGATATGATAAAAGAGACTTTGTTGCTACAAAACACGATAAAGAAAGAGAACCGCGGGTTCAATAACCTATGCCCTTTCCACCTAAGTCAACTAAAAAGAAAGATGATGAAGAATTTGAACGCTTTGATGAAATGCTGAGGCTAGTCTTTTTGCGCACTCGCTTGACTGATATCCTTAAAATGCCTCCTTATGCAAAGTATATGAAAGACATCATCACCAATAAGAGAAAAATACCGGAAGCTGAAATCTTCGCCATGCTTGCTAGTTATACTTTTAAGGACAGAGTACCTAAAAAACTTGGAGATCCGGGGATACCAACTATACCTTGCTCCATCAAAAAAATGTGTTAAAACTGCTTTATGTGATTTAGGAGCTGGTGTAAGTGTTATGCCTTTCTCTTAATATAAAAGAATTGATTTGAATAAACTCATGCCTACTGAAATATCACCGCAAATGGCTGACAAATCAACTGCCATACCTATCGGTATTTGTGAGTATGTGCCCGTTGTTGTTGCTAATGTTACTATTTTGACTTACTTTGTTATACTTGAGATGCCCAAGGACGACAACATGTCGATTATCCTTGGTAGATCCTTCTTGAATACTGCAGGGGCTGTTATTGATTGCAATAAAAGCAAGGTCACATTTCATATCAATGGTAATGAGCATACGGTGCACTTTCTGAAGAAACAATTCCAAGTGAATGGTATTAATGTTATTTAAAAATCTCCGACAATCACTATTGGAAGTTTTCAAATACCTCTACCTACTGCCAAAAGAAATATGAAATGCTTATTTTTGGGGACATTCATATCCCCGTTGAGGTCACTTAGTGATTTACGAAAGTTCTTCGGTTTCATGCTAATCGAAAGTGGTTGTTAATAAGACTTGATCAACCTTATTAATGGATCATTTTTAGAGGTATGAAGTTGATGAATTTAGTAAGCACTACCTTCTGTCCCTATATTTTGTTTTCTATTCTTATTAGTTAAATAAAATATAATGCCATGTTTTGTCTGTTTTCTAAATTTCCGATGCAATAAAAAATGACCAAAAGATAAAAGTTGTGAGAATGCCCTCAAAATTTAATATGAATTTTTTTCTAAATATTTAAGAATTTCTAGTGCAAATAACATCAGAGGGAGGTGCACTGATGACCCACAAGTATAGGGGATCTCTCGTAGTCCTTTCGATAAGTAAGAGTGTCGAACCCAAAGAGGAGCAGAAGGAATTGCAAGCGGTTTTCAGTAAGGTATTCTCTGCAAGCACTGAAATTATCGGTAACAGACAGTTTTGTGATAAGGTAATTCATAATGGGTAACAAGTAACAAAAGTAAACAAGGTGCAGTAAGGTGGCCCAATCCTTTTTGTAGCAAAGTACAAGCATGTACAAACTCTTATATAAAGGAAAACGCTCCCGAGGACACGTGGGAATTGTCGTCAAGCTAGTTTTCATCATGCTCATATGATTCGCGTTCCTTACTTTGATAATTTGATATGTGGGTGGAACGGGGCTTGGGTACTGCCCTTCCTTGGAAAAGCATCCCACTTATGATTAACCCCCCTCGCAAGCATCTGCAACTACGAAAGAAGAATTAAGGTAAACCTAACCATAGCATGAAACATATGGATCCAAATCAGCCCCTTACGAAGCAACGCATAAACTAGGGTTTAAGCTTCTGTCACTATAGCAACCCATCATCTACTAACTACTTCTGAATGCCTTCCCCTAGGACCAAACAATGGTGAAGTGTCATGTAATCAACGTTCACATAACACCACTAGAGGGAAGACAACATACATCTCATCAAAATATCGAACGAATACCAAATTCACATGACTACTTATAACAAGACTTCTCCCATGTCCTAAGGAACAAACATAACTACTCACAGATCATATTCATGTTCATAATCAGAGGGGTGTTAATGTGCATAAAGGATCTGAACATATAATCTTCCACCAAATAAACCAACGAGCATCAACTACAAGGAGTAATCAACACTACTAGCAACCCACAGATACCAATATGAGGTTTTGAGACAAAGATCGGATACAATAGATGAACTAGGGTTTGAGAGCAGATGGTGCTGGTGAAGATGTTGCTGGATATTGACCCCCTCTCGATGAGAGGATCGATGGTGATGATGATGGTGACGATTTCCCCCACTTGGAGGGATGTTTCCTCGGAAGAACAGCTCCGCCGGAGCCCTAGATTGGTTCCGCCAAGGTTCCTCCTCGAGACAGTGGCACTTCGTTCCGAAAGCTTCCTTCTAATTTTTTCCAGGGCAAAAGACACCTTATACCATAAGATGGGCATCAGGGGCCTGCCAGGTGGCCCACGAGGCAGGGGGCGCGCCCTCCACCCTCGTGGACGGTGGGTGGCCCCCTATGGTGCTTTCTTCGCCCAATATTTTTAATATATTCCAAAACTGAATTTCGTGGAGTTTCAGGACTTTTGGGGTTGTGCAGAATAGGTCTATAATATTTGCTCCTTTTCCAGCCCAGAATTCCAGCTGCTGGCATTCTCCCTCTTCATGTAAACCTTGTAAAATAAGAGAGAAAAGGCATAAGTATTGTGACATAATATGTAATAACAGCCCGTAATGCAATAAATATCGATATAAAAGCATGATGCAAAATGGACGTATTAACTCCCCCAAGCTTAGACCTCGCTTGTCCTCAAGCGGAAGCCGATAACGAAAATATGTCCACATGTTTAGAGATAGAGGTTTCGATAAAATAAAATACGGACATGAGGGCATCATGATCATTCCTAGACTAGCAACATATATATATATATTGTCATATGATTTCTTATGCTGAAGTAACAATCTATTCACAATGTAGAGTATGAATTAGGAACTTCACTGAGAACTAGCAAACTATAATCTCAGTCATCGAAGCAATTGCAATTTATCATAACATCAGAAAGAGTCAATATAAGAGCTTTTCAGCTAGTCCACATACTCAACTATCATTTAGTCTTTCACAATTGCTAACACTCACGCAATACTTATGGGTATGAAGTTTTAATCGGACACAGAGAAAGACAGGGGCTTATAGTTTTGCCTCCCAACCTTTTACCTCAAGGGTAACATCAACA
>NC_041390.1:152579900-152717808 GCF_002162155.2 Triticum dicoccoides
TCAGGATCTTTCCAACAAATAGTGCTTGCCAAAGTATAAAGTGTAAAAAGGAAAGGTGAACATCACCATGATTCATGTATAAGGTATAAGACAAAAATAAAAGATAGGCCCTTCGCAGAGGGAAGCCGAGGTTGTCATGTGCTTTTATGGTTGGATGCACAAAATCTTAATGCAAAAGAACGTCACTTTATATTGCCACTTGTGATAGGGACCTTTATTATGTAGTCTGTCGCTTTTATTTCTTCCATATCACAAGCTCGTATAAAGCTTATTTTCTCCACACTAATAGATCATACATATATAGAGAGCAATTTTTATAGCTTGCAACAATGACTACTTACTTTAAGGATCTTATTCAATCCATAGGTAGATATGGTGGACTCTCATGGCAAAACTGGGTTTAAGGATATTTGGAAGCACAAGTAGTATGTCTACTTGGTGCAAAGAATTTGGCTAGCATGAGGGGGAAAGGCAAGCTCAACATGTTGCATGATCCATGACAATATAATTTATTTCAGATATAAGAAAACATAACCCATTAAGTTGTCTTCCTTGTCCAACATCAACTTTTTAGCATGTCATATTTTAATGAGTGCTCACAATCATAAAAGATGTCCAAGATAGTATATTTATATGTGAAAACATCTCTTTATTTATTACTTCCTATTAATTGTAGCGATGACCAAAACTATGTTTGTCAGCTCTCAACAACTTTTATTCATCATACTCTTTATATGTGAAGTCACTACTCTCCATAATATCAATATGATCTCTTTATTTCTTTTTATTCTTTCTTCTTTTTCTTTTATTCCCTCAAGATCATAGCAAGATAACTAAGCCCTCGACTCAAGACTAATATTTATTATATATAGCTCACGGATTCGAATAGATAAGGATCAACATAAAAACTCAAAGCTAGATCATACTAAACTTTATTCTACTAGATCAAGATATAACCAAAAGGATCGAACTAAGAAAAACGGTAAAGATAGAAGTGTGATGGTGATACAATACCGGGGCACCTCCCCCAAGCTTGGTAGTTGCCAAGGGGAGTGCCATACCCGATACTCAATTCTCCTTTGGTGGTTGTTGGGGATATAGCTACCAGGTATGACCCGCCCAGGAGGGGCCGGGTCAACCCCAATGGCGGGTCAGGGAGTCCTGGATTAGGGGGTGTCCGGATAGCCGGACTATACCTTCGGCCGGACTCCTGGACTATGAAGATACAAGATTGAAGACTTCGTCCCGTGTCCGGAAGGGACTTTCCTTGGCGTGGAAGGCAAGCTTGGCGATACGAATATGTAGATCTCCTACCATTGTAACCGACTCTGTGTAACCCTAACCCTCTCCGGTGTCTATATAAACCGAAGGGTTTTAGTCCGTAGGACAATATACAATCATACCATAGGCTAGCTTCTAGGGTTTAGCCTCTCTGATCTCGTGGTAAATCTACTCTTATACTACCCATATCATCAATATCAATCAAGCAGGACGTAGGGTTTTACCTCCATCAAGAGGGCCTGAACCTGGGTAAAACATCGTGTCCCCTGCCTCCTGTTACCATCCGCCTAGACGCACAGTTCGGGACCCCCTACCCGAGATCCGCCGGTTTTGACACCGACATTGGTGCTTTCATTGAGAGTTCCTCTGTGTCGTCACTTTTAGGCCCGATGGCTCCTCCGATCATCAACGACGATACAATCCAGGGTGAGACTTTTCTCCCCAGACAGATCTTCGTACTTGGCCGCTTTGCACTGCGGGCCAATTCGCTTGGCCATATGGAGCAGATCGAAAGCTACACCCCTGGCCATCAGGTCAGATTTGGAAGTTTGAACTACATGGCCGACATCCGCGGAGACTTGATCTTCGACAGATTCGAGCCACAGCCGAGCGCGCCGCACTGTCACGATGGGCATGATCTAGCACTGCCACCAAACAGTGCCCTGGAGGCCGCACCCGCATCAGCTCCCACCCTTAATTCGGAGCCAACTGCGCCAATCGAGGATGGGTGGTTGGACACCGCCTCGGGGGCTGCAATCTCTACGGCGATCGAGCCGAACACCAGCCCTATTCTCTGCGAAGCCCGTGACTCCAAGGAGCCGGACTCCTCTCCAAACTCTGAGCCCTCCGTGCCCCTACCGATCGAACCCGATTGGGCGCAGATCATGGAGTTCACCGCCGCGGACATCTTTCAGCACTCGCCCTTCGGCGATATTCTGAATTTACTAAAGTCTCTCTCTTTATCAGGAGAGCCCTTGCCGGACTATGGTCAGCAAGGTTGGGATGCGGATGATGAAGAAATTCAAAGCCCACCCACCACCCACTTCGTAGCCACTGTCGATAATTTAAATGACGTGCTCGACTTCGACTCCGAAGACATCGACGGTATGGACGATGATGTAGGAGATGAACATGAACCAACACCTATAAGGCACTGGACAGCCACCTCATCTCACGATGTATACATGGTGGACACACCCAAAGGAAGCGACGACGAGGAACACAGGGATGCAACGAGGGATAGTTCACTCGAAAAGCAATCAAAGCAGCGACGTAAGCGCCGCTGCAAGCCTCGCCTCGACAGAGACAGCAGCCATACAGACCCAGCCATAGAGCAGGATGAGCCGGCGGACGACGAACATGCCTTTGAGCAACCGTCTGAACAGGGCAACTTGGATAAACAAACCGAACACCCCGTCCCCGGCGAAAACAACAGTCCAGACGACCTTACGCCAGATAAGCTCATGGAGCAGAAGAACCTCCATAAAAGGCTCATTGCCACTGCGCGTAGCCTGAAAAAGCAGAAGCGGAAGCTCAAAACTGCGGAAGATGCACTCAGAATCAGATGGAGCAAAGTATGCAGCACCGCAGACAAATATGGCGGCAGTCGCCGCACAAAAAGCAATCCAAAGCGAAAGCTACTGCCTGGATTTGACAAGGGGGCCTTAGAGCCCCCGCAGTCAAAAAATAGGAAAACCACCGGATAGACGACCGCATGGCCAGCATGGAGCGGCAAGCGGCACCGCACACAAGCCAGCACGCGATCCACTAAAGGATCCGCATCAAAAAGATGGCCCCGCCAGATCTATCTACGGGCCAAGAAAGCAAGCTCTAGTAAGCAATGCAACACAACAAATATCCGAACATCACGGCACACCCAAATACAGGGGTGCCGCACACCCCCTATGTTTCACCGATGAGGTGCTGGACCATGAATTTCCAGCGGGATTCAAGCCCGTAAACATAGAGGCGTACGACGGAACAACAGACCCTGGGGTCTGGATCGATGACCATATCCTCCACATACACATGGCCAGAGGAGATGACCTCCACGCCATAAAATACTTACCCCTCAAGCTTAAAGGGCCAGCCCGACATTGGCTCAAAAGCCTTCCCGAAAACACCATTGGAAGTTGGGAAGAGCTTGAGGATGCTTTCCGGGCAAATTTTCAAGGGACCTATGTCCGCCCTCCGGATGCAGACGATCTCAGTCACATAACTCAACAGCCCGAAGAGTCAGCCCGGAAATTCTGGAACAGATTTCTTACTAAAAAGAATCAGATAGTCGACTGTCCGGACGCCGAAGCTCTAGCAGCTTTTAAGCATAACGTTCAAGACGAATGGCTCGCCAGACACCTCGGCCAAGAAAAGCCAAGAACAATGGCCGCACTAACAAGCCTCATGACCCGCTTTTGCGCAGGAGAGGACAGCTGGTTGGCAAGATGTAGCACCAGCGACCCAAGTACATCCGAAGTTAGGGATGGAAACGGAAAACCACGACGCAGCAAGGACCAGCGCCGGAATAAGAGAAACAGCCCAAAGAGCACGGCGGTCAACACCGGATTCAAAAGCTCGCGGCAGAATCAGAGAAAGCTGCCCCTCAAGGATAACAGGGACGAGCTATCCAACTTAAACAAAATCTTGGACAAGATATGTCAAATACACAGTACTCCCGGGAAGCCTGCGAACCATACCCATAGAGATTGTTGGGTTTTCAAGAATCCGGCAAACTCAACGCCGAACACAAGGGGCTCGACACACCAAGTGAGGACGACGACGAACCCCACAAGCAGAGCACCAGGAAACAAAAGGATTTCCCACAAGAAGTCAAAACAGTGAACTTACTTCACGTAATGAACAGAATGGCGCCAACAGAGATACGCGCCATACGGCCTATCCCAAAGGAGTCTCGCCAATGGTTGTCAAAACCAATCATCTTCGACCACCATGATTACTCTAGAAGTATCCGGAACGCAGGCTGGACTGCCTTGATATTGGATCCAATAATCGGCGGACTCCACTTTACAAATGTCCTGATGGACGGCGGTAGTGGTCTAAACCTGTTATACCAGGACACAATCCGCAACATGGGGATAGACCCAACAAAAATTCGCCATAGCAAAACCTCCTTTCAAGGGGTAACGCCAGGCCCGGATGCCCGTTGCATGGGTTCTCTCCAGCTAGAAGTTATATTCGGCTCCCCCGATAACTTCCGTCGCGAACAGCTAACTTTCCACATCGCCCCATTCTCAAGTGGCTATCAAGCACTATTGGGACGCGAAGCTTTCGCCCGCTTTAACGCAATACCGCATTATGCATCTCTTACGCTTAAGATGCCCGGTCCACGAGGCATCATCTCATTAAAGGGAAAACATTGAGTGTTCCTCCCACGCGGAAGACAGTGCGGCTGCTTTGACAGCCCCACAATAAAGCGGCTTCACCAGCCAAAGCACCTAAACAGGTCGTCAAGACCACGGACACGGCTAGACGAGTACGGCATAAACATACAATTGATAAAGGCTTAATAGCCATATACCCCTGTACTAGGGGCTCCGCGCATATAAAACAAGAGACAATAAAGCTCAATTTTACCCATTTCGATTTATACTTTGTTTATTTAGTATAACTCATGTTCGGCACGATCTTTCTTCAACTAAGTTCCTCTCTTTTGCAGACGAACACCATGCTACGCCCGTCCAGGATACGGCACAACGGAGACACAGGCGCAGACGTGCAGCAGGGACCCGTTCCAAGGATTCTTTTCAGATTAAGACCCTGCATAAACCTTTTTTACTGTCTCTTGTTGATACACATCCCCTGGTTTATTGGTATAACCAAGGAGGAGGCTGGTGTTTTGGCATGTGGCCACGTTAGAGTTTTGCACGTACCTGGACACTAGGGGCTTATTACTAAGGGCGCTATCCCGCCCGCCCTCATAAAGACCGAATACCTTAGGGAGTGTTTGGCGTCACGAGTTTGGCTTTATATGCATCAGCTCCGAATCATGTCTTTGGTCAAATGTTGGGTTTGCCCGGCTCCTGCGTTTTGCTGCCTTATGTTCTGCTCTATTGGCTAAGGCGGCACCAGGAGAGCTACTGCGATTGTGCCCCGGTTCGGCCAGGCGAGCACCTCAGTAGAGAAAGCCGAAAACTGACTGTCATGATATAGCGTGAGACTGGTCAACCACTTGATGAATTACCGGAATCTTTAGGATTCCTCCGCATTAACGAAGGGCCGTTTCCCGTCCACGCACATACGCGCCCCGAGTTCGGGCGAGCGCAGGTCCCACCAGGGGCTATATAAGTAGCCTCACTGTCAAACTCCTATGGCTAAGTGAAAGTGATAAAGCATCATAGTCTGATTGCCTAGTTCGCTGCGCTATCACCTCCTTTGTAGGACCAAGATGTTGGATCAAGTGTGAAAATGCGCCTTCTGCGAACACCCCCGCATTATGTGTGTGGGGGCTGAAGCCGACGACTGCCATCTTTCAGATTATATATACATATATGTTAAACGGCTGCACAGGAGGTGTTATAATACTTGCAGGCACAAGTATAAAAAAAGCTTCTACAATTTATCACAATATTGTTTTACAATAATATATGCTATTCGAATATATTATCCTTCGAGCATTGCGTCTTTATTAAACGAGCACCTTGCAGAACTTTCCTGAAAATAGTGCTCGGCAGGTACTCGGCTTCCACCCAAGTCTGGGGATGCAACAACGGTGGCTTCCATTTCCGCCCAGTATGTCTTGACACGGGTAAGAGCCATCCGCGCACCCTCTATACACGCTGACCTCTTCATCGCATTGATATGCGGCGCCACACCAAGGAACTGTTGCACCAAGTTGAAATAACTTTTCGGCTCTGGCCTCTCTGGCCACAGATGACTCATGACATACTTCATGGCATGTCCGGACAACCTATTTAGCTCGGCCCATTCGGCCAAATGATCGGCTAATGACAGTGGACGCTTTGGATTGTGGAACTGCGACCAAAAGAGCTTTTCCACTTCGCGATCTTCTTGATCTCGGAAGTGTTCGGCCGCATCTGCGGCACTCGCTGCCAAATCCAGATAGGTGTCCGCCGTACTCCACATCCGGTCTAACGGAGCATGTTTAGGATCATAGAACTTCCTCCATAGCATAAAGGGCTTTCCAGCCGCGATCTCTCCGGCCTGACGCAGCTCCTCCTTCATAGCTCTCATCGCAAAGCGAGCATCCTTGGCATCGGCAACGGCCTTCTCCAAGTCTGTCTGTTCCGCCTGATCTTATTTTTCAAGAAGCTTGCAACAGTCAGCAGCGCTCTTCAGCTTCACAGCCATGTCGGTCATTTCCTTCTTGCTTCGGCAGTGAGCAGCCTGTTCGGCTTTCAGCTCTTCAATTGCCTTTCCGGCAGCCGCATCACTTTTCCTGGCTTGCTCTTTGGCTCGGGCAAGTTCCGCCCGAAGATTCTCCATGGCAGCAGCACCATCTGCATCAAGCGCACACATTGTAAGATACTGGCATAAATCTCCTCTTTACCAGGTACCACCGGAGGAATTACATACCTTGTGCCTCGTCAAGCCGCTTGTTGAGAAGCGCGATGTCGGCATCTGCCACGTAAAGTTGCCGCTTTAGCTCGGCAAATTTATCAGTCCGGCTGGCCACCGGACACTTCGCCACCTACGTATGAAGGCGGCATATTAGACCTGGGATTATGATCCTCTGCGCGCCGTCACTTTTGACAACGCACAGAGTCTCAGGGGCTACTATCTACATAGGGCGCATCTCATTTATGCGCAACTGTCCAAAAAGGGTACATTATTTCGCGTACCTCAAAACCTGTCAGTAAACTCCTGACGGCCTTGTGCAATCCGCTCTCCGCGGATGAAATCCTCTCAATCATCGTACCCATCAATGCACGGTGCTCCTCTGAGATAGATGCTCACCCTAGCAGATCCTTCAGCTGCTCCGACCGCGCACCGGACGGTGCCGGACTCGTCCGATGGCCCTTTTGGAAGGCCGGACGCAAAAGACTTTGGGGGGGCATATGACTACCTTCCGGCCCTGCCGGATTCGGAGAAACCCTCCACGATGATACCTCAGGGTCGCCCGCCTCGCAAGGCGGTACGACAGGGGGAGGCGTTCCGCTCTCCATCATCTCCGGAAGAAGATCCCCCGAAGACAAGCTCTGCTGAGAAGGGCTAAGGTCCGAGCTACAAGGTAAATTTCCGATTACTTTTCTCAGATATAAACCAAGGATTTCTCTCATTTCTTAAAAAGAAAACTCCTCTCTACTTACGGCTCGGTGGAGGGCTGATCCCCTTGAGGGCATAATTCGACCGAAGTATCCCCCAGCACAGGACCCTCCGGCGAAGATTTCTTCCCCTGCTTTGAGGTCGTGGCCTCTGGGTCTTCAGAGACGGTCCTCTTCTTCCCCTGAGGAGAGGAATTTTCGATTCCTCCCTTCCAAATAGCCTCCTTCAAGGAGGTCGTAGCTTCCTTGTCCCCTCCCTCGCTTTTATCTGAAGGCACAACCTCCAACATCCTGACTAGCACGGGATCCGGCATGGTCTCGGGGAGGGGGGCCGGACACCTGATTAGCTTTGCTTTCGCTATCCACTCCTATTTGAAGGATAGCTCTTTTAGGGGCAATTTTATGATAAATATACGGATAGCGAGTCCGGGCACAAGGCTACTTACTTGAGTATCCGGACGATTGCAGCTCAGACCTGAGTCCTCCATAGAATCCGGACACACTACTTGTGGTCCGAAGAACAATTTGTACATCTCCACGGGCGTCATGCCAAGAAAATGTTGGAGAACTCGTGGTCCCTCCGGGTTGAACTCCCACAGGCGGAGGGGGCGACGTTTGCAGGGCAAAACTCGGCGAATTAACGTAACCTGCGTCACCACGACCAGACTGATGTCTCTTTCTAGGAGATCTCGGATGCGGCCCTGCAACAGGGGCACGTCCTTTGCCGGCCCCCAGTCCAGCCCCTTATTGACCCATGACGCCAGTCGTGGCGGGGGACCCGAGCGAAAAGCAGGCAGCGCCACCCACTTGGTGCTCCTGGGAGCTGTGATATAAAACCACTCTCGTTGCCATAAGCTGGACTCCCCTTGGAAAGAGCCCTCGGGCCATGGAGCACCAGCATTCTTGCTTACAAAAGCACCTCCACACTCCGCATGCTGTCCCTCGATCATCTTCGGCTCTACTTTGAAGGTCTTGAGCCATAGTCCGAAGTGAGGAGTAATACGGAGGAAGGCTTCACACACGACGATGAATGAGGAAATATGGAGGATGGACTCCGGAGCTAAGTCGTGAAATTCCAGCCCATAATAAAACATGAGCCCCCTCACGAAGGGATCCGTCGGGAAGCCTAGGCCCCAAAGGAAGTGAGACATGAACACCACACTCTCACCAGGCTTAGGAGTGGGAATGACCTGCCCTTGAGCAGGCAGCCTATGCGAGATTTCACCGGTCAAGAACCTGGCCTCTCTCAACTTCAGCACGTCCTCCTCCGTGACGGAGGAGGGCATCCATCGGCCTTGAAGGTCGGAGCCGGACATTGTCGAAGGTCCGAAGCGCCTGAAATCTGGAGCCTCGGGTGTTGGAACTCGAGGCGAAGGGCGAACTCGTTTGAGATTGAAAGAAAGGAGTAAGGCCTTGGTCTCTTTATAAGAGGTTGAATACCAAGGGCCCTCCCCGTGACCGTTTGGGACTCGCCTTTGATCGAGAAAACATACCAACGGGAACGGTTGGGTTACCCACGCCCGTATTGATGAGGATCCCGGAATAAGGGGACACGATCTCTGCTTTGACAAGACGTGCCAAGGAAACTGCCTCGCTAAACGCGCTGAGGTGGAATAGTAAAACGATTCGAATAAAGACTTGGACGTGGTGTGATGTCACGCTACGGAATATGTCAGCAGATTAGATCTGTGTAAACATTATTCTCTCTATGGCAATATGTGGAAACTTATTTTGCAGAGCCGGACACTACCTTTGTGTTCAAAATCTTCTATGAAGTACTTGGAGGAGGAACCCGCCTTGCAATGCCGAAGACAATCTGCGCGCCGGACTCATCGTCATTGAAGCCTGGTTCAGGGGCTACTGAGGGAGTCCTGGATTAGGGGGTGTCCGGATAGCCGGACTATACCTTCGGCCGGACTCCTGGACTATGAAGATACAAGATTGAAGACTTCGTCTTGTGTCCGGAAGGGACTTTACGTGGCGTGGAAGGCAAGCTTGGCGATACGAATATGTAGATCTCCTACCATTGTAACCGACTCTGTGTAACCCTAACCCTCTCCGGTGTCTATATAAACCGAAGGGTTTTAGTCCGTAGGACAACATACAATCATACCATAGGCTAGCTTCTAGGGTTTAGCCTCTCTGATCTCGTGGTAGATCTACTCTTATACTACCCATATCATCAATATCAATCAAGCAGGACGTAGGGTTTTACCTCCATCAAGAGGGCCCGAACCTGGGTAAAATATCGTGTCCCCTGCCTCCTGTTACCATCCGCCTAGACGCACAGTTCGGGACCCCCTACCCGAGATCCGCCGATTTTGACACCGACAGCGGGTTACGAGAAGAAGCCCAGTAAATGTTCAAGGTGATAGTTTATTAAGACTTATAGAAGGGCTAAAGCCCAGAGGCGGCTTAAGGCCCAATATTGTGAACCGCCATATGTAAAGAAAGACTTGTAAAGACAGGAATGTAAAATAAGTCACCGAGCCAGACACGTTTTATGGGTCAGTCGGGACTCTATAGGCTGCCAGGCGTCAACCCGTGTATATAAGGCGACGACCCGGCGGCGGCTTAGGACAGACAACCACAACTCGAAGCCAGGCAAAGCAGATTCGCTCCCTGGTCATCAAAACCCCAACAATTCCATCACAACTAGACGTAGATTTTTACCTTCATCGTAAGGGGCCGAACTAGTATAAACCTCTCACATCCTTTGTCCCGATTAACCCCTTTAAGCTTCATAGTTGCGATGGCCCTACGACTATGTCCTTTTGCTAGGACATCTGCTGTGACAATTCCACGACAGTTGGCGCCCACCGTGGGGCCAGCGCATGGTGGATTTGAGTTCTTGAAGGGCAACTTCGAAGGGCTCATGGGATACGCTGTGGGCCGGATGACCAAGAGTCGTTGCGGCAAGCTCTACATCGACGATGAAGGCTGGGGCCCCGATGCCAGCTAAATTGAGTACGGGTACCGGGTCCCCTTTGGCGGAATCCATGTCTTCATCGGCCGGATCGGTGAGTCGGGCCCTGAGCCGGACGTCTGCACCAACCTCATCGAGACGGCTCAGCGCGTGAGATCCGCCTGGGCTCAACCTGCCGTGAGGCATGCCTTCGTGGGTTGCATCCATGGAGGTGAATTCTCTGAAGGATCAGTGGATGGCGGTGAGACGGCCATCTGTTCTAACGCTACGTCATCAACAGGCGAGACGGTTTCTTTGTATCAGCTGCAAGATGGCATGCTTGGGGGCTATTCCGATGGTAGCAGTATTCCAGACCCCTCTGAGCCGCTGAATCGAACCGGAGTCTTCATGGCTGGCACTCAACCCGGGCAGAACTCCACGGCTGCGGTAGCAATAACCACCGGGTCGGCAGCGGCCGGGTCAGGAGACCCCGCGCGCGCCCCGGCTCAGATGCTAATGGACCTCATGGATAAGTTGACGGCTCTATTGACTGCTGTAGTGGAGCCGGCCAATAAGGCTCAGCATGACACGGAGGTGGCACCACTACGCGAAGAGATGTCACAGGCCAAGGAAAATTTAGCAGCAAAGAAGTCAGGATGGCCGCGGAGCGGGCGGCTTTAGATGCTCGTGCCCAGCAGCTTCAAGCGGAGATTTTCCAAGTCTCGGTGGATCTGAACGCGTCAAACGAGGTCATGAGGAGAAGACACCAGAAAACTCAGTCACGTCTGCCTCTGGCTTATGATCCCAGGAACCTTTTCCACACACCCGGGGCCGGGCCCAGCAACCCGCCAGAGGCAAACCAGATCACAACACCCGGGGTGGGGGCGCCGGTTTAGCCAAGGGCCATGGAACCACCCCGTGTGAATACAGCTCCGCCTCGTTACACTCCAGTACCACCAGATCACTTCTCTAACCCGTTGGAGAATCTAATTGCTGCGTCGGCCCGTCTAGCGGCTCTCCCAATGCAAGGCGACTCTCCAACGACAATCGAAACACGAAGGGTCAGAGAACTTCTTCAGACAGCCTTGGCGCAGCAGGATGCATATTCTTATAGTCTAGACAGGATCCATTCAACCCCTCTCCCAAGCCGGAGCCCAAGCTATAGCAAGCATATGGATTCAGCGGCTATGTCAAGCAATGCCCAATGCCATAACCAACCGCTTAAGCATGACCCGGCGCAGGACAGAGCTTTGAACTTAGTGGATCAGGAGAGGATCCGTCAAGAAGCTGAGCGGGCGGTTCAACTGGCAGCTCAGCAGGCGGCTCATCAGGCTTTTCCGGTTTATACGGCAACCTCTGTTGAGGCAGGAGTGGCCACCATAACAGAGGTGTCCCTTGCCTGGTGTCGGCTCTACGTCATGAGCGCTTGCCAAAAGACTTTAAAGGGCCTCGAAAGGTGCCTAATTACACGGCCGACTTGCAGCCTGGGGCATGGATTGAAAGTTATGAGATGGCGATGGAGCTGTTGGAGGTCAGCGATGCAGCAATGGCTAAGTATTTCACTATGATGTTGGATGGAACAACTCGCACTTGGTTGAAAGGGTTGCCACCCAACTCCATCGGCTCATGGGCGGAGTTAAAAGCTCGGTTCATTGAGAACTTCAAGGACACATGTAAACAACCTATGTCCATCATGGACCTGACTAATTGTAAGCAAGAGGAAGGGGAGTCCACGACCCATTGGGTGCGCCAAATCAAGGAGATAATACATTCATTTGATAAGATGGATGCCGGCTCCGCGGTCTTAATGTTGGAGAAAAATTGCCGTTTTGAACCTCTGAAACATAAGCTGGGGCGGCTCAAGCATGATTGTAATGACATGGGCTAGTTGATGGCGGCCCTGGTCAAATATGTTGATTCTGACAGTACCAAGGATCCCGCGTCTGATGAAGAAAAGACAGGGAAGGGAAAGAAGAACGGCAACGGCAAGGGTCACCAGCATAACCCGGCGAATCAAGGAGGTAATAAACGTAAGGCTGACGAGTTTGTGGCTAACACCAATACACAGGGCAACAACCAATGGCGCAAGGGTTGGCCACCTCCTTGGTCAGGCGGGTCAGGTCCTACCCTCCAGCAACTATTGAATGAACCTTGTCCAAGACACGGCACCCGGGAGAAGCCAGCTACCCATCTGTGGAAGGACTGTACGATCATGAAGGCATTTAAAAATTCCAACATGTTTGATGGTAGCCATGGACCTGGCAGCGGTTCAGGTGGAGGTGGCTTTCATGGCCCAGGAGCCGGTTCAGGCGGAGGCGGTTTTCACGGCCAGGGCCATCTGGGTAACCAGGGTGGCTATAATCAGCAACTCGGCCAAGGTAATCAGCACCAGCAACAACAGTCCAGGTATCAGAGTAACCCAAAATAGTTGAATAGTGGGCAGTACCACGTATTTACCACTAGTTTATGCAAGAGGGACCAGAAACTTCATAAGAGGGTTGTAAATGTTGTTGAGCCGGCGATTCCACGTTATTTCAGATGGTCAGAACTGCCTATTGTGTGGAGTAGGGAAGATCACCCTCCCTGGGTTGATAATCCGGGTCACTTGGCTTTGGTAGTGGCGCCTCAGGTTGGTGGATATAAGTTTACTAAGGTGCTCATGGATGGAGGCAGTAGCATCAACATTCTCAATTATGAGACGTTTCGTCGCATGGGATTGACTGACAAGAGTCTTAAACAGTCCAACACTGTTTTTCATGGTGTTGTACCTGGTAAGTCGGCATACCCAGTTGGTAAGATTGAACTAGAAGTAGCCTTTGGGGATGAATATGATTCCAGGGTTGAGAAGTTAACTTTTGAGGTGGTTAAGATCAAAATCCCATATCATGCTCTGTTTGGACGGACGGCTTATGCCAAGTTCATGGCTCGGCCGTGTTATGTGTATCTGCAGCTCAAGATGCCGGGTTATAAAGGCACCATCATAGTACATGGAAGCCGGAAAATATCCCTGGAATGTGAAGAGGGTGATGTCGTGTATGCTGAGTCTGTTTGTGCGATAGAGGAGCTAAAGTTTTGTAAAGATAACGTTGACCCGACAGACATGACCTCTTTGAAGAAGCCAACTATGGAGCATGAACCGGTGTTGAAATTCAAGTCAGCTGATGAAACCAAGATGGTTGATTTTGTGCCTGGCGACTCATCCAAACAGTTCATCGTCAGTGGCAATTTGGATCCAGAATAGGAAAGTGCGCTCATCGAGTTCATCTGTGAGAACTAGGACATCTTTGCATGGAAACCTTCTAACATGCCGGGTGTCCCGAGAGAGCTCGCTGAGGACACTCTTAATATTGATCCGAAGTTTAAGCCGGTCATGCAGTTTCTTCAACGGTTTAACGAGGAAAGGCGCAAGGCCATTGGGGAAGAGGTGGCCCGGCTCTTGGCGGTCGGGTTCATTGTTGAAGTTTTTCACCCGGAGTGGTTTGCTAACCCGGTGCTTGTGCTCAAAAAGAACGGCACCTGGCGTATGTGTGTGGATTACACCAATTTAAACAAAGCTTCTTCGGCTGACTCTTTTGCTCTCCCTCGTATTGATCAGACCATTGATGCTATGGCGGGTTGCGAGCGTTTGAGTTTTTTGGATGCATATTCGGGTTATCATCAAATCCAGATGGCAGTTAAGGACCAGGAGAAGACAGCATTCATAACTCCGTTTGGAGCCTTCTGCTATGTGTCTATGCCTTTTGGGCTGAAAAGTGCCCAAGCGACTTATCAAAGATGTGTACAAAATTGTCTTCACAATCAGATTGGGCGTAATGTTCATGCTTATGTGGATGACATAGTGGTGAAATCCAGAGAGAAGGAAACCTTGGTAACTGATCGGAAGGAAACCTTTGATAATCTCCAGGTCTACAAGATGATGCTTAACCCAGCCAAATGTGTTTTTGGAGTTCCAGCTGGCAAACTTTTGGGTTTTTTGGTGTCCAACAGAGGTATTGAGGCTAACCCGGAGAAAATTAAGGCAATTACATCTCTGGCTAAGTCGGCGTGCATCAATGACGTTCAGCGGTTGGCGGGTCGTGTCGCAGCCTTAAGCCGGTTCATAAGCCGGTTAGGGGAAAAGGCGATGCCTTTGTATCAAATGATGAGAAAGGCGGATGACTTTGTCTAGAGTGACGCTGCTAACTCTGCTTTTGAGGATCTAAAGAAACAGCTTGCTGAGCCGCCGGTCCTTGCTGCTCCGGTTGTGAAAGAGTCGTTGTTATTATATGTAGCTGCTAAATCACATGCTGTCAGTGTGTCCATTGTTGTGGAGCACAAGGAGGCGGGCAAGGAACATCCGGTCCAACGGCGGGTCTACTATGTCAGTGAGATGCTCATTGAATCTAAATAAAGATATCCACATTGGCAGAAGCTCGTTTATGGGGTGTTCATGGCAAGCCGGAAGCTCAAACATTACTTTCAGGGTCACCCAATCACTATGGTTAGCTCTGCTCCTCTAGGAGACATCATTCAAAATAGAGAAGCCACAGGACGAGTCGCCAAGTGGGCCATTGAGCTTGGGTCTCATGGTTTGAAGTATATGCCACGTACTGCGATCAAATCTCAAGCACTGGTTGACTTCATTAATGATTGGACAGAGTTGTAGATGCTAGAGGGAAACCAAACAACACATATTGGACGATTCACTTTGATGGGTCCAGACAGTTGGAAGGCTCGGGGGCTGGAGTTGTTTTAACTTCTAATCGAGGTGACAAGTTTTGTTATGTGTTGCGATTGATTTTTCCTTGTACTAACAACGCAGCAGAATATGAAGCCTTGCTCCATGGTCTTCGAATGTCTAAAGAGATGAGTCTGAGCCGGGTACGGTGCCTTGGTGATTCAGATTTGGTGGCTCAACAGGTGTCAGGCAAGTGGGATTCCAAGGATCCTATCATGGCGGCTTATCGCCGCGAGGTCGACGCTATTGCAGAGCATTTTAAGGGTTATCAAGTGGAACACATTGACCGCATAAAGAATCAAGCGGCCGATGCCTTAAGTCGGTTGGGATCTCAACGTAAGCCGGTACCACCTAACACCTTTTTGGATGTTTTACATAACCCGTCTGGTAAGTTGCCTACAGAGGAAGATTTGGCCATTCCCGACCTAGAGGCACAGTTAGTGGCGGCTCTTCATGTCATTCCAGATTGGACAATACCATTCTTGGCTTATATGACCCGGGGCGAGTTGCCAGAGGACGAGACCCTGGCCCGACAGATAACCCAGCGGTCTAAGTCAATGACAATTTCTGACGGTGAGTTGTATCATCGTAGCGTCACTGGAGCGTTTCAATGCTGTATTTCTCCTGAAGAAGGTCAAGAAATTCTTTGTGAGATCCATGAGGGGGATTGTGGTCATCACGCCAGGTCAAAGTCTCTTGTAGCCAAAGCTTTTCGTCATGGTTTTACTGGCTAACAGCTCACGATGATGCGGAGGAGCTGGTCAGTAGGTGTGATGGATGTCAAAAATTTGACGATGAGCGCATGTGCCGGCTCAAGAGTTGCGGATGATTCCAATCACTTGGTCATTTGCAGTCTGGGGGCTTGACATGGTTGGGCCTTTCAAAAGGTCCAAAGATAAAAATACACACCTTTTAGTGGCAGTCGACAAATTCACGAAATGGGTTGAGGTAGAGCCGGTGAGCAAGTGTGATGCAGCCACGGCGGTTCAGTTCATGAAGAAGGTGATTTTTTGCTTTGGTTTTCCACACATCATTATAACCGACAATGGCACTAATTTGTCCCAAGGTGCTATGGAGGAGTTTTGTCAACGTGAGCATATCTGGCTTGATGTTTCTTCAGTAGCTCACCCCCAATCCAATGGTCAAGCTGAGAGAGAAAATCAGGAAATCCTAAAAGGTCTCAAGCCCCATCTTATGGTTCCTTTACAACGGACGCCGAGTTGTTGGGTTAGGAATTACCCTCGGTGCTGTGGAGTATCAACACCACTCCTAACAGGTCTACAAGTTATACACCATTCTTCATGGTTTATGGAGCGGAGGCGATGCTGCCTAGTGACATCCGTCATGACTCGCCTCATGTGGCGGCTTACGTTGAAGCTGATAATGAACAAGCCTGACAGGATGCACTTGACTTGTTAGATGAGGAGAGAGACTTGGCGGCGGCTCGATCAGCAATTTATCAACAGGACCTGCGCTGTTATCACAGCCGCCGGGTTAAGTCTAGAACCTTTCAAGAAGGTGACTTGGTGCTCCGGCTCATCCAGGATCTGTGTGATGCACACAAGCTATCCCCACCTTGGGAAGGACCCTTTGTGGTCAGCAAGAACTTAAACAACGGGTCATATTACCTCATTGATGTTCGAGAGCATAAAGACTCACGTAAGTCGGAGGAGGAGACCCGCCGGCCATGGAACATTGCTCAACTTCGGCCATACTATACTTAAGCCACCGGCTCTCGTCATGTACATAAATTGACGTTGTATATATTATGATAAGTAATAAAGCAGGACCTCTGTCCTTTTTTCCCTTTCAATGATCATATATCCTTATTATTTTCATTGTTTAAAAAATGACCAAAAGGGGGCTGATCGTATCTGAATCTAGCTTCATCCTTTTGGTCCGGCTCATGATCGTATTCGAATCTAGATATAAATCTCATGGTCACTTGGGGGCTTCCTGTTTAAACATGGGTCGTATTCGAACCAAAGAGAACATAGTTGTCGTAACCCTCTTGATCGGCTCAAGGCCAAACTCACTAGGGGGCTTCTTGATCGTATTCGAATCATAGCTTAACCCCTTTTGGGTCTGACTTGGATCGTATCCGAATCAGGGTCGTTAAAAACCTCTCAAGGTCATTTGGGGGCTTCCCGTTCAAACATAGGTCGTATTCGAACCAAAGAGGACATAGCTGTCGGTACCCTCCTGATCGGTGCAACACCAAAGCCACTGCGGGCTATATGATCGTATTCGAATCTTAGCTTAACCCCTTTGGTCCGGTTTACTGATCGTATTCAAATCAGAAGCCTCCAGTTTTTAAATAATATTTTGATTCACATTGTCTAAAGCTTAATGTTTTTGTCTTATTGATCTCAAATCTAACTGTCAGTATGGCTTCAAATTAAACCGGCTCGGTTATTTGACAATGAATTGCCAAAGCATAACAGTCATCAGACATATGGAAGTATTGACTTCTACGATAGATTGGGTTATCAACCTCATCATCTGGGTCATGAAAACTGGTGGTCCAGAACACATGTATGACTGTTGTTCACGAACAGGTTTTCGTGTGTCTTTTCATTAAACAAAGGATTTTTCATCCTTGTTTATCTTTTCCACTATGATAATTTCATATACCAGGTGTTTTGACCCATCCGGTGCTAAACCGCCAGGCAAGTTCTTTCACTTTTTGCATGAGTAAATTTAAAACACTGCAGATGTAATCATCGATGTGCTGCATATTTATATTGACATCATTGGCAAAGAGTCGTATGCAACATTTTATGCGCGATGGCATAGGCAAAACATGCAGTTTTCAAGCTAATCTATTACAAGGCTTTGAGAGTCCACAAGATGGTTATGATTCTCCCGTCGCTGGTTCACCTCCTTCTACTGATTGAAAGCTAGGATTGAACCAGTCAAAGCCGTTCAAAGCAATGAACTCCGCTTCATCATCAATCAGGCCGGCCGGGTCAACTTCCGGAGCAAAAGTGTGTTGACGAACCAGCGGGATAAGATCTGTCACCTTATAAGAGGGAGTCGCCATCTTCTTATTCTCCATATCAAAACCCGGATGATATTTATCGATGTTGGTCTCCTCTCCAAGAATGGTAGCTTGAGGTCGAACTCCCCTCACACAGGCAATGAAGTCATCTTGCTCAAATGGAGTCCCGTCTTCCTTCACGGTAGGGTACCTGTCGGTGTCAAAACCGGCGGATCTCGGGTAGGGGGTCCCAAACTATGCGTCTAAGGCGGATGGTAACAGGAGGCAGGGGACACGATGTTTTACCCAGGTTTGGGCCCTCTTGATGGAGGTAAAACCCTACGTCCTCCTTGATTATTCTTGATAATATGAGTAGTACAAAAGTTGATCTACCACGAGATCGGAGAGGCTAAACCCTAGAAGCTAGCCTATGGTATGATTGTATGTTGTCCTACGGACTAAAACCCTCTGGTTTATATAGACACCGGAGGGGGCTAGGGTTACATAAGGTCGGTTACAAAGGAGGAGATATACATATCTGTATTGCCTAGCTTGCCTTCCACGCCAAGTAGAGTCCCATCCGGACACGGGACGAAGTCTTCAATCTTGTGTCTTCGTAGTCCAACAGTCCGGTCAAAGGATATAGTCCGGCAGTCCGGAGACCCCCTAATCCAGGACTCCCTCAGTAGCCCCTGAACCAGGCTTCAATGATGATGAGTCCGGCGCGCAGTGTTGTCTTCGAAATTGCAAGGCGGGTTCCTCCTCCGAATACACCACAGAAGAGTTTGAATACAAGGATAGTGTCTTACCCTGCAAAATAAGTTCCACATACCACCGTAGAGAGAATAATATTTCCACAAATCTAATATGCTGACACGTTTTGGTAGCATGACATCATGCCACGGTCCGGTAATTATTTGAACCGTGTTTCTTTAACCAGCCCCGCACATAACGCGAGGCGGTTTCTTGACACGTCTTGTCAAAGCAGAGATCGTGTTCCCCTTATTACGGGGCTATCATCAATACGGACATGGGTAACCCAACCGTGCCATCAATTACGGCGCTTGGGGGATAAGCAAGTTTTACCAGGCTAGTGGGGGGTGAGGGAGTCCTGGATTAGGGGTATCCGGATAGCCGGACTATAACCTTTGGCCGGACTGTTGGACTATGAAGATACAAGATTGAAGACTTCGTCCCGTGTCCGGATGGGACTCTCCTTGGCGTGGAAGGCAAGCTTGGCAATACGGATATGTAGATCTCCTTCCTTGTAACCGACTCTGTGTAACCCTAGCCCCCTCCGGTGTCTATATAAACCGGAGGGTTTAGTCCGTAGGACACAATCACATAATCATACCATAGGCTAGCTTCTAGGGTTTAGCCTCTCTGATCTCGTGGTAGATCTACTCTTGTACTACCCATATCATCAATATTAATCAAGAAGGAGTAGGGTTTTACCTCCATCGAGAGGGCCCGAACCCGGGTAAAAACATCTTGTCCCTTGTCTCATGTTACCATCTGCCTAGACGCACAGTTCGGGACCCCTACCCGAGATCCGTCGGTTTTGAGACCGACATTGGTGCTTTCATTGAGAGTTCCACTATGCTGTCGCTAGAAGGAAGGATGTCTCATCTCGTCTTTAAAGACGGTACTACTGTTGGGGGAGCTTTGGCTGTCGGCCAAACTCTCCGGCTAGGCGGTTTCATCATGACCGCCTGTTCGGCCGCCGCGCCGACGATGACTTCTCGGGTCATCGAAAACAGCCTCCACGTCAAATCGGCACTTGCCGAACAGATGGATCCAATGGAGCTCGCTTTCTTAAACGAGTTCTTGGATCGCATCGCCGCCTTGGGAGTCGCTACGGACTATGATCGGATTGGGCTTAAACCCGATCAAAGGGAGATTAACTCTCCACCGGTCACCCATCATATTGCAGTGGTGGAGGAACAATGCAGCGACCTTTCCTCTATCTTGAGAACCAACTATGTCCGGATTCCCGAGCTCTCCGAGCTGGATGCCCGTTCGCGGGGGGACAACATCCAATCCCTGAACTTAGAGTCAGGCAGCAGGCCAGGATTATCGGGTAACACCCCAGAATCGGAACTTCCAAAATTGGAAACTCCTCGGCCCCTGGTCCCAGATCGGGTAAGGGTTCGGATTCAATTCCACCCACCCACCCAAAGATAAGCGATCTTTCCCACATTAGGCAAGAGCCCCAGGAAACAGTACATCACTATTGGGCCAGATTCCTCCTTGCGATGAACAAGGTCTTAGACTGTCGCGAGGAAGACGCAATCCTATTTTTCTGCAATAATTGCACGGACAAGGGAATCCTTAACGCCATAAATCACTGTGAGATAACACGCTTCGCTGACTTGGCGTCCATAGTACGAAAGTACTGTGCGATGGAAAGTGCCTGGAAAACCGAAACAAACTTTTGGGATAATCCGGCCCTGAATACAAACCCAATCCGAAATAAAAGGGTGCATTATCACAATACACCCGGGTCAACTACCAAAAAGCAAAAACCCTCTACAGGGCATGGAACCATACTGGAGGGATGGCTCAATGGACCCTGCAAAATTCATAGTACAGAAGGCGCCACAGCAACACATAGCCTTAGAGCTTGTTGGATACTCCGGCAGGTAGCCAAAAGTGGCGAGGATCTTCTCATCCCAGAGGCCATAGAGCACCATCCCAGGGATAACAATACGGTATTATCAGTCTTTGAGACCTTCGCATCAAATAATAGGCGAAAGAGAACGCTCCGTAGCCTTGCCGAAATCTACCATGTGGCTACCATAAATCCATGGAGTGACACGGCTATTACCTTCGACGCCAGTGATGAACCTAAGTTCCGAACAGCCCGAGCACCAGCTGCATTGGTCCTCAGTCCAATCATGGACGGCTTTCGACTCACCAAGGTGCTCATGGACGGCGGCAGCAGATTAAACCTCATCTATGAGGAAACCCTTCAAAAAATTGAAATAGACTGGAACCGCATCGAGCGAAGCAGCGCAACCTTTAGAGGAATAATCCCCGGTCGAGAAGCGCGTTGTACAGGCAAAATCACACTAGATGTGGTGTTCGGCACGCCGGAGAATTACAGGTCCGAAGAGATTACGTTCCAAGTGGCCCCGTTCAATAGCAGATACCACACCCTTCTAGGGCGGGAGGTGTTCACAATCTTCCAAGCCATACCCCATTACGGGTACATGAAGCTCAAAATGCCCGGGCCCAACGGAATCATCACTATCGCTAGCGATCCGGACACAGCACTCCGCACCGAAAACAAGACAGCCGCATTGGCCCTCGAGGCATTATCCGAAGCCCTCGCGGCCGAGGAACTGACTGTGCTGCGCTCCATGGTGGATAGGGATGATGTGATACTTGATAAGAGATCCAAGTCTACTTACTTTAAACCAGTGGATGAAACAATCAAAATCCAAGTCCATCCAACGGACCCTACAAAAACATCCACTATCGGGGCACGGTTAAGCCCCGCCGTGGATGCCGCACTACGAGATTTTCTGCGCGAGAATTGGGACATATTCGCCTGGCATCCCTCAGATATGCCAGGAATCCCACGCAGGCTCGCCGAGCATAGCCTCAATATCCTAAAAGGATTCAAGCTGGTCAAGCAGCCTCTTCGGCGTTTCTCTGAACCTAAGAGACAAGCTATGGGAGAGGAACTAGCCAAGTTATTGGAGGCCGGATTCATTAGAGAAATAAAACACCCGGACTGGCTAGCAAACCTAGTGATGGTACCAAAGAAGGATAAATCCTGGCGCATGTGCGTCGATTTCAAGGACCTCAACAAGGCCTGCCCAAAGGATCCCTTCCCCCTCCCCCGCATCGATCAAATTATCGATGCTACCGCAGGACACGACTCATTGTGTTTCCTCGACGCATACTCCGGCTAACACCAAATTAAGATGGCGGAGCCCGACCAAGCCGCAACGGCATTCATCACACCATACGGCCCCTTCTGCTTCAACACAATGCCCTTTGGGCTCAAAAACGCCGGCGCAACATATCAACGCATGATTCAGACATGTCTGGCAAACCAGATCGGCAAAACAGTGGAGGCATACGTAGATGATGTGGTCGTCAAAACCAAGCATGTCGAATCTCTAGTAGACGACTTGAGACTCACATTCGATAACCTATGAACATATGACATCAAGCTCAACCCGGAAAAATGCGTTTTCGACGTGCCTGCCGGAAAGTTCCTGGGCTTCATTGTATCCGGCAGAGGAATTGAGGCAAATCCAGCCAAGATCCGAGCTCTGTCATAGTTGGATATCCCAACAGACCTCAAACAAATCCAGAAATTAACCGGATGTGTGGCGGCTCTAAGCCGGTTTATCTCCCGCCTGGGAGAAAAGGCATTACCCCTTTATCGCCTCCTACGGCGCACCGGACACTTCGAGTGGATGGATGCCGCCACAGCCGGATTGGAAGAAATAAAAGCCATATTAGCAACCAACCCAGTCCTGGCCGCGCCAAACATTGGCGAACCAATGTTGTTATACATTGCGGCAACCCATCAAGTTGTGAGCGCAGTGCTCGTCGTCGAACGAGAAACGGACGGACATAAATTCCCCCTTCAAAAGATGGTCTACTATGTATCCACTGTCCTTACCCCATGCAAGTCACGGTACCCGCATTATCAAAAGATAGCATACACGGTATTCATGGCATCCCAGAAACTGCAACACTACTTTCAAGAGTGTTCGATAACAGTAGCCTCGGAAGTGCCACTTAATGATATTATAAACAACCGCGACGCCACGGGCCGGATTGCCAAATGGGCCATTGAGCTCCTCCCGTTCGACATAACTTACAAGCCGCGGCGAGCCATTAAGTCGCAAGTACTGGCCGACTTTGTCGCCGAATGGACGGAAGCCAAACTCCCTAAAGAGTATGGCGCGTATTCCAACTGGATCATGCACTTCGATGGCTCCAAAATGTTGGCTGGTCTGGGGGCTGGCGTCGTTTTGATGTCCCCAACCGGAGATACAGTTCAATACGTACTCCAGATAATGTATACGGACTCCAACAACGCAGCCGAATATGAGGCCCTTTTACATGGTCTCCGGATGGCAGTATCCATGGGCATTCAACGCCTAGATGTGCGGGGGGATTCGAACCTCGCAATATCCCAAATAAATGGAGACTTTGATGCCAAGGATCCGAAAATGGCGGCCTATCGCAACACCGTCCTAAAAATGTCGGCTTGGTTCGAGGGGCTTGAATTTCACCATGTAGCCCGGGAAAACAATCAGGCGGCAGATGTCCTCGCACACATCGGTGCAAAACACGATGCAGTCCCCCCCAACATCTTTTTGGAGAGGCTGTTCAAGCCATCCGTGGTATGGGAAGGGGAGCCCATCAATAACAGCCTGGACCCAACCGCAATGCCCGATATCGAACACTCTAACATAATCGGAGGCTTTGCCACCGAAATAACATCTTCAGCCCATGTTATAATGGCCGTCATCGCCCCGTGGACAGAACCATTCCTGGCCTACCTAACTAGGCAGGAACTCCCCGAGGACCAAAATGAGGCACACTGCATAGTGCGGCGATCTAAAGCCTATAAGGTCCATGAGGGAGAGCTTTATAAGAAAAGCACCACCGGAATCCTTCAAAGGTGCATCTCCGAAGACGAAGGGCAGAAGCTTCTGGCTGCAATTCATGCCGGACTCGGAGGCCACCACACTGCAGCCCGGGCCCTTGTAAGCAAGGCCTTCCGTACAGGTTTTTATTGGCCGACGGCCCGGGCAGACGCTCAGGACTTAGTCCAACGCTGCGTTGGTTGCCAGCTTTTTGCAAACTAAAGCCATATGCCACCCATCGCCCTCCAAACAATCCCCATTACCTGGCTCTTCGCGGTCTTGGGGCTCGACATGGTTGGACCCCTTAAAGGGGGAACCCACAAGAGGAAATACTTGCTGGTCATGGTGGAAAATTCACCAAATGGATAGAAGCCAAACCTGTTCAAACGGCCGAATCCGGACCGGTGATAGACTTTATATCCGGGGTTGTACACCGCTATGGCATCCCCCACAGCATCATCACAGATGACGGCACGAACTTCACGGCCGACGAGGTAAAACTCTGGTGCAAAAACATGGGCATCAAGCTCGGTTATGCTTCCGTCTATCACCCACAAACTAACGGCCAAGTCGAGCGAGCAAATGGTCTTATCATGAGCGGCATCAAACCCAGACTAGTGCGGTCCCTAAAGGAATCTAACATGCACTGGGTAGAGGAGCTCGACTCCGTACTCGGGGGGCTGCGGACCACGCCGAATCGCACTACCGGATACACACCATTCTTTATGATATACGGCGCAGAGGCGGTTCTGCCCTGTGACATAATTCACGACTCACCTCGAGTGTGCATGTACGAATAAAGAGAAGCCGAGCTCGATCGGCAGGATAGTTTGGACGCCCTGGAGGAGGAGCGTGACGTGGAAAAAGCCCGTTCCGCATTCTATCAACAACAAGCTCGAAGATACCAAAGCAGAGAAGTACGGGCCAAAACTTATAACGTTGGCGAGTTAGTTCTACGCCTGCCGGAGAAGAAAAAGGACAAACTCAAGCCCAAATGGGAGGGTCCCTTCATAATTGACCAAGTTCTGACTGTGGAGCATACCGTCTGAGGGATGCATCGAATAATCAACTCGAGCCGAACCCATGGAACGCAGCCAGACTCCGAAGATTCTACGCTTAGCGCCGGACTCTGTGTTCGTCTCCTTCCTCTGTTCACTTTTTACTATCTGTATTTTATTTCTCTCCTTCTCCCCTTCTTTTCTCTCACAACCTTTCAGGGCCAATTTGTGCCTTATTTGCGCACAATGGACGCGCTATCCACGCTCATTATACCTGGAGGCTTCTCTCACAGAAGCTTATTTATCTATACGGGCTTCATGCCCGGCACATGTGTCATTCTTCCACGTGTACCTTTTATTCACCATTATATGCATTGATATGACTTAAGTTTTGGCCAAGCTGGGTTGCCTGGCTCTTGTATTTATGCCCTACGTTCCCGTTAATTCGGCTAGGGCATAAGGGGAGCACCTCTGCGATTGTTACTGCCGGGTCAGCCGGATGTGTACCTCAGACTGGGTGAAGCCGAAAGCTAGCGTTCTTAAGGGAATATTCGGTCGGTGAACAAAAGACGATTCTTTACTTATTTATATACGTGCCCCAGATGCTCTTTTCTGTGTCTCTTTTCATAGTCCGGACATGCACTTTAGGGCATGCGAACCCAGGGAAAGGAACCCCTAACGGAACTATTCTCCCTGGAAGATGTTTCTTACTAACCATGTAATATAACATAACTAGTTGGGCACTTGTCTGTTCAAGCACTAATGACCCCTACGCCTGGTTTCCATGCATGCCCCGGTTCTTACATAACCGAGAGGGTATTCGGATACACTCCGGACCATCGGGTCCCGAGGTTGAAGCGGAAAGGTCCAACATGACAAATGATCTACAATCCGGCTAGAAGGCATTATACATGTCACTTTAATTACATAGTCAATTTGACTGGTTAAATTCCTCTTCTATACCATCCAACAAGTTGTCTAGTCTACAGTCCTGTTGGGAATACTTTGCGGCCAATTCTACTTGCCCGTACACTAAGCTCAGGGGGATCTCTTTCCCATCAGGCCCCACAGGTCTGACCTCGGCCATGTGGTTTGGGTCAGCCTTGGTATACCGCGTCTTCACCATGGCCCAGGCTTCCCTGGCACCTTGACGGTAGGCCGATATCTTCCATAATCAGAAGCGCCGCCGCGCTCCCTTAAGCTTCTCTACAAGCTCTCCAAGACCTTCAGGCAGGGAGACGGATGGCCATAAGGCCTGGGCAACACCTCGCATCACCTGCCGAACTCGTTCGTGCAGTTGCGGCAGCTCTGGTGAAAGATCACCCGCAGACCCGGGCATCTCATCCGCGGGACGGCCCGTCAGCATACCTACAGACATAACTCTGTTAGCAGGCTTCTTCGCCGAACTCTTTTTAACAAGTTCGTTCAAGCACTTACTGAAAATGCCGTGTCGAAACCGCTGATTCTCCTTCACGGAGTCCGACAGTTGGGCACGAACGTCCTTCAGTTCCACGCCCAGCTGGGTGTTGGCATCCTGGAGATCATTTTTCTCCTGCCTAACCCCCGTAAGCACGCTCTCCCCGGCCTTTAGCCGGTGTAAGAGATGTTGCTCATCCGAATTTCCTCCGGCGTCATCTGCAATATTTGTTGTCAGATGTGCACATATGCCGCACTCTATATGGTATCTATCATTTTAAATATGTGTTACCAGAGGGGGTATTCTTGGACTTCTCTTCGGCGGCCAGTGCGGCCTGAAGTTGGGCCTTACACTCTTCAAGCTCATGGGACAATTGGGTATTCTTTTCTGTAAGAACCTGCATAACAAATGATCCTTAAATCAGTTATTCTAACTGTTTCAAGTCTCAGGGGCTACTACTATATATAATCATCAAATTCTCTCACCCGTATATCCTTTACATATTGGTCCGTGGCTCTGGCTAGACCATTCTGAGCAGCATGGAGGTACGTATCTCCCGAGTTGAAGTTGTCAAATGCCTCTTGGGACAAACAAGCGTCACGGAGAACGGCTCGGCGACGCCTGTGGTTCATGGCGCTCTCCACCTCGGAATTTGTGGCAGACATTCTGTCTGCATCCTCTATCAGAGGAGCATCCGGTGTGCGCCTCGTATTCGCTCCCACTTCCGGGTCCGGCCTTGGAGCCTGACTGGTGGAGGCATGATTGGCGACCTCTCTAGATATAGTCCGGTGAGCGTTCTTCTTCCTAAAAAAGCACGAGCGTTAATATGCCTTTAAAAATAATACCATGGAGTGAGGTGGTGCGCCATACCACTACGTTGGTGTCTCAGTCCGGACTGCATTTCTTTTCAGCCTGCCCGGCCTCGCAGCCCCTTGCTGGCTAGTCGTCGCGGGCTCGGCATGACGTCCCGAGGGCCTCCCCTGTAAAACACCATTGGTATACGGTAAGCAAAGTGCACAAGGATGAATCCTTTTCAAAATGTTGGGACTTTGGTCTCAGTTACCTGCGAAGTTGGGAGCAGCCCAGGGTAATCGGCCGTAATGGCCACCAAGGCCTCGTCGCTGCTTAATTGGTAAAACACCCTATCAATTAGTTCCGCAGATATGTCCGGATCCTCTTGGGAGGCCGGGTCGAGGGATCGCTCCGGATCCTCTGGTTGTGGAGGCGGGCTGTTGATCTCCCTTACAGCCTTACGCGGCTCCTGCGTTGAAATCGCAAGGTAAAATACCTAACTATGGGAATATGGGAACGGATGGACATAAAAGGTGTTGACTTATCCAGCTTGGAGGATTATACATAGAAAATCCGCCCTGTGGATTGACGCGGAGGAATTCCTCCTCTTCTCCCTTGTACAAATCGGACAAGATTTTTGCTAGAGCAGCGATCGAGTTCGGCCCTTTGTGGCTGCAGCGGGTGGCGTCATCCTCCCCGTTGAAATCCCACATGGGGTGGCCTCTATATTGAAGCGGTTGCACCCCCCGCATAATGCACATTGCCATGACTTCGATCATGGTCAGTCCGGATTGAGCCAACAACTTTATCCGGCTCATCAGGTAAAGGACGTCTCCGTCATCTTCTTCATGGGGGCTCCGTGGGCGCCAGCTCAGGCGTTTCTTCAAAGGATCATTATCGAACTCAGGAAGGCCGATCCGAATAGGATCCAGAAGGGGGACGTCTTCTATATAAAACCACTCTGAAGGCCAGTCTTCCGACGCCTTCTTCGGGGTTCCAGATAGATATCCGGTCCCGGCGATGCGCCATACTTCGGCTCTGCCCACTTGATATATTGACCCCCTCTGAGAACGAGGCACAAGGCAGAACAACTTCTTCCACAGTGCGAAATGAACCTCGCAACCCAAAAACAGCTCGCAAAGGGCTACGTAGCCCGCGATATGTAGTATGGATGCAGGGGTAAGGCTGTGCAACTGGAGGCCGTAGAACTCCAGGAGCCCCCGGAGAAACGGATGAATTGGAAATCCGAGTCCACTTATCAAATAGGGGACGAGGCATACCCGCTCTCCCTTAGAGGGATTGGGACAGCTCTCCGCTTGCTCTCCGCCATTGTAGGTGGCAAGCCCGGCTCGAACTGGGACCATATAAGCTGGGGGAACGAGAGGAGGAGTTGCATCGATCGGCCATGATGGAATGGATTTCTTTCGGGTGCGCTCCGATGAGTGCTCGCTAAGGAAGGATGGTGTGGTTTGGATCTGAATCCCTGTCTCCTTAATAGACATCTTATTTGCATAGCTAGGGGGTAAATGTAAAAACACCCTGGCTCTTCACATTCGCTTGACACGTGGAAGGTGGCCATTATTGGGCGTAGAAGCCAAGGAGCGCAGCATTTACAAGAAGCCGGACACTATTTAACTGGTATTCGGGATTTGGAGAAGAACCCGCCTTGCAACGCCGAAGACAATCTGCGCGCCGGACTCATCGTCATTGAAGCCTGGTTCGGGGGCTACTGACGGAGTCCTGGATTAGGGGGTATCCGGACAGCCGGACTATAACCTTTGGTCGGACTGTTGGACTATGAAGATACAAGATTGAAGACTTCGTCCCGTGTCCGGATGGGACTCTCCTTGGCGTGGAAGGCAAGCTTGGCAATACGGATATGTAGATCTTCTTCCTTGTAACCGACTCTGTGTAACCCTAGCCCCCTCTGGTATCTATATAAACCGGAGGGTTTAGTCCGTAGGACACAATCACAACAATCATACCATAGGCTAGCTTCTAGGGTTTAGCCTCTCTGATCTCGTGGTAGATCTACTCTTGTACTACCCATATCATCAATATTAATCAAGAAGGAGTAGGGTTTTACCTCCATCGAGAGGGCCCAAACCTGGGTAAACACATCGTGTCCCTTGTCTCCTGTTACCATCCGCCTAGACGCACAGTTCGGGACCCCCTACCCGAGATCCGCCGGTTTTGACACCGACAGGGGGCGCAGAGTTTAATCCGCCCTTATAAAGGGATAAGATATCACCTTTTTCTATCCATGCCTTCTTCCTCCTTGCTCATCCATTCTCGCGCACTCGAGCTCCAACGCCCAAGTCCCCATCCTTCTCCTCAACTCTCTCCAAGCATGTCCGGAGCGGGAGGCAAGTGGATGGCCTCCTCCGTCACGGAGGGACATATCAAAAAGTTGCATGGAGCAGGATACTTAGCCACAGATATCACGCACCGGCTGCCAGCTTGTAACACCCCGGATGTAACTTTCCCAATTTGTACTCCAACTCTTGTCGTTTCTGGCATTAAGTTATTTTATTTTCTCGGGTTCGGGTCTTTGTCTCCGTGTGTTGTTGTCGTTGTCATGCATCTCATATCATGTCATCATGTGCATTGCATTTTCATACGTGTTCGTCTCATGCATTCGAGCATTTTCACCGTTGTTCGTTTTGCATTCCGGCGCTTCGTTCTCCTCCGGTGGTCATTTCTAGCTTTCTTTCGTGTGTGGGGATTAAACATTTCTGGATTGGACTGAGACTTGTCATGCGGCCTTGGTTTACTACCGGTAGACCGCCTGTCAAGTTTCGTATCATTTGGACTTTGTTTGATACTCCAACAGTTAACCGAGGGACCGAAAAGGCCTCGTGTGTGTTTCAGCCCAACACCCCTCCATTTTGGCCCAAAATCCACCTAACTCTGCTCCATCATCTAGATCGTTCAATCACGATCGCGTGGCCGAAAACCGCACCTCATTTGGACTCTCCTAGCTCCCTCTATGCCTATTTAAGGACCCCTTCCCAGAAATCCGGATCCCCCCTCGTCCAAACCCTAGATCCAACCCACCGCGCCGCGCCGGACAAAAATCTACCGACGGACATTGTCCGGCCATCCCCGCCACCGCCACGTGTCGCCACCGCGTTCGTTCCCCGCCGCCGCCTCCCGCCGGCCCCCCAGGCCCGGGGCGGGCCCTCCTCCTCCGCCGCCTGGGCCGAGCCGCCCCGCCGCCAGCCTCCCTCCGCGCCGCCCAGATGGAGCACCTCGCCCGCCGCCGCCGCCTCGCCTCGCCCGCGGCCGCCGCCTCGCCCGCACCGCACCGCGCCGCCCCGCCGCCGCCGCCCGGCCCGGATCCGGCGAGATCCGACCGGCCCTTGCTTCCCCGACCACTCCGGCGCCATTTCCGGTGAGCTGCTACAGTGCACCGCTGCCTCGGTTTGTGTGCCCGCCGAAACCCTAGATCTGGAGGGTAAAATTTCGTCTAAGTCCCTGATATTTTCAGTTCAAGTGCTCATGTTCACGGCTCCATAACTTTGCATCCGTAGCTCCGATTCATACATATAGCATATCAAAATGTTCATCTCAGAGAGTACATCATTTCATTCCATTGCATCATTTTCATTTGAGTTCATCTTGATGCCCAAAATGCTGTTAGAAGAGGACTACTTGAGATTATTATCAGATCTGCTACTCCATTTAGGTTTTTGTCATTTTTGCCATGATTATTGTGTGCATGATATGCCCATGAGTTCTACATATGTTTTGTTAAGGGTTTTATCATCTTTCCATAGGTGCAACCCATGTATTTTTGTGACGTGTGTGGTGACTAGTGCAGGCTTGCAAAGTGAGGCACTCGGTAATTCTGTTTTCAAGGACTTAGTAATTTCACTAAGTCCTTGATCTGTTTATCTCATGATGCCATATGTTCTTGTTGTTTCCTAGTGATCCGTGCCTCTTTTGAGGATGATCAGTAAGGGAGTTTTGTTAATCTTGTAGTGCTCTATCCATCCATGTCTTTGTTTGCAATTATGGAGCACCCTAGCTTGAGTCAATCGAGCTCTACTTTTGCTATTTTGTGAATCTGGGCAGATTGTCAACTTGTTTGCAATTTTACCGATGATGTTGTAGTTGATCCGTGCATGCTATGCTATTGTTCTTGCCATGTCTAGCTTGCATTTTATGCCTTCTTGATGGATGTATGCTTGTCTTGTCATAACTTGCATCGTAGTGAGTGCATCGAGCTCGTAAACATGCCTACTTGATATCTGTTTTCAGCATGTTCCAGTTTTCACAAAGTCTGAAAACTGATTATGTTTTTGCTATGTTCACATGCTTACAATTGTATTTTCTGGTCCTTTTTGGCTCAAGGTCACTAAGGGAATTTTGTTAAGCTCTTTGAGTAGCTCCATGCCATGTTTTACTTTGCCATGTTCAGGTCCTGTAGCATATAGTTTTGTTGCTCCGAAGAGTGCTATCTGATCTGAAATTCCAGACAAGTGTTAATTTCACCAAGTCTGAGATCTGTTTTCCATATGCATTTTTGCCATGCTTGTTTGAACCTGTTAATGGATGAATTGGCCGTAGCTCAGTGCTAGATTTTTGTTAAGCATCTTGTATGCATCCCTGCCATGTATTTTGTTGTCATGTTTGGGTGCTGTAGCATGTTCATCTCATTGCATTTAGATGACTACTTGTTGTAAATCGCAGACCGGGGTCATTTTTGAATCGCTTGCCATTTCCAAACCGTAACTCCGATTCCGGTGATATTTATATCGCTTTCAAGCGATTTCATCTCATCTTTCCACTGGCACACTTGGAATTCCAAGTTGAGGCCAGGTTCATGCATTTCCTGTCATATCTTGCATTTTGCATCCCGCGTCGCATCCCGCATAGCATATCATCTTTGCATCGTGTTGTTTGAGTTTGCACGTGGTTGATTGTGTCCTTTTTGCTTGTTTGTCTTGTTTGGGTAGAGCCGGGAGACGAGTTCGCTAACGAGGAGCCCGTTGAGTTTGCTTTCGAGGATCCAGCCAACTCTGACAACTGTGCAGGCAAGATCATCATACCCTTGAAATCACTACTATCTTTGCTATGCTAGTTTGCTCGCTCTTTTACTATGCCAATGCTACGATGCCTACCATTTGCTTGCAAGCCTCCCAAATTGCCACGTCAAACCTCTAACCCACCATTGTCCTAGCACACCGTTGATTGGCTATGTTACCGCTTTGCTCAGCCCCTCTTATAGCGTTGCTAGTTGCAGGTGAAGATTGAAGGTTGTTCCTTGTTGGAACATTTATTTACTTGTTGGGATATCATTATATTATCTTGTTATCTTAATGCATCTATATACTTGGTAAAGGGTGGAAGGCTCGGCCTCTCGCCTAGTGTTTTGTTCCACTCTTGCCGCCCTAGTTTCTGTCATATCGGTGTTATGTTCCCGGATTTTGCGTTCCTTACACGGTTGGGTTATAATGGGAACCCTTTGATAGTTCACCTTGATTAAAGCTTTTCCAGCAATGCCCAACCTTGATTTTACCATTTTCCACCTAGCCTTTTCTTTCCCTTGGGTTCTGCAGACTCAAGGGTCATCATTATTTTAACCCCCCCCCCGGGCCAGTGCTCCTCTGAGTGTTGGTCCACCTGTCAGCTGCCGGTGGCCACCAGGGGCAACTCTTTGCTGGCCTACCTGTACCTAAGACAATCTGAGTGTGCCCTGAGAAAGAGATATGTGCAGCTCCTATCGGGATTTGTCGGCACATTCGGGCGGTTTTGCTGGTCTTGTTTTAACCTGTCGAAGTGTCTTGAATTACCGAGATACCGAGTCTGATCGGAATGTCTTGGGAGGAGGTATATTCCTTTGTTAACCGTGAGAGCTTGTCATGGGCTAAGTTGGGACTCCCCTGCAGGGATTTGAACTTCTGAAAGTCGTGCCCGCGGTTATGGGCAGATGGGAATTTGTTAATGTCCGGTTGTAGATAACTTGAACCTTAACTTAATTAAAATGAATCGACTGAGTGTGTTACCGTGATGGCCTCTTCTCGGCGGAGTCCGGGAAGTGGACACGGTGTTGGAGTAATGTTTGTGCAGGTTTCTCTCTAGTTTCTCGCTCGCGCTTTGCCTCCTCTTCTTGCTCTCTTTTGCGAATAAGTTAGACACCATACTTGCTAGTCGCTTGCTGTAGTTCCACATATTTACCTTGCCATACCTATAAGCTTAAATAGTCTTGATCGCGAGGGTGCGAGATTGCTGAGTCCCTGTGGCTCACAGATTACTATAATACCAGATGCAGGGCCTGATGATTCCGCTCCAGGAGACGCGCTTGAGCTCAAGTGGGAGTTCGACGAAGACTCTCAATGTTACTATGTTTCCTTTCCTGATGATCAGTAGTGGTGCCCAGTTGGGGGTGATTGGGACCGTTGTCGCTTGTTGGGTTATCTTTTATTTTGGCGCCGTAGTCGGGCCATGAGTGTTTGGATGATGTAATGTTATTTATGTACTTGATTGACGTGGCGAGTGTAAGCCAACTATGTTCTCCCCTTTTATTATTATATTACATGGGATGTTTGTGAAGATTGCCTAACTTGCGACATATGCCTTCAATGCGATTATGCCTCTAAGCCGTGCCTCGACACGTGGGAGATATAGTCGCATCGAGGGTGATACAAGTTGGTAATGAGAGCCTTCCCCGACCTTAGGAGACCCATTGCTTGATCATTTTTAGCAGCCGAGTTGTGTCTAGAAAAATGTTTTGAGTCATTTAGGAATTATATATCGGAGAGTTTAGGAATTATTTTTACTTCCCAGTCTCCTCGTCGCTCTGGTAAGGCATCCTAACGTAGAGTTTTGACTCTCCTCTTCTCAAATTTCACTAAAAAAATTTAGCATCACGCGGGTATCTTGGAATCGTTCCGATGGTTTTATGATGAGAACATTGTCTTGGTGCCTCCTGTCAGGGGTTTAGTGGAAGTGTCCCGGGGAGTTGAGCTCTGAGGTGTTGTCATCATAATTTTATCGTTGCAGTTCTGGAATACCTGAGTTTAGTACGCCGACATCGAAAATCTCTTTTATGCAGTTCGTTGGTGAGATAACCTCGACGCCACCTAGTACTGGGGCGGGAGTTCGGGAGTATCGCCATAACTTGTATAACGGATGCTTTTCGAAGGTTGAGGTAGATGGTTTCCGAAGGTTTCTTGGTTATGTGTTGAAGGATGGATACAGCTGGATGTAGGATTTGCTAGTTTGGGTGAGATATTATGCTTCCCCTGTATCCCCAACACCTGATTGCATAACCGGAAAGGTTCGGGAGTTTCATAGGTGGGAATTCTTGTAGCTCTAGTTCTTCTTCCACGGATATTGGTTTGAGATTGGGATTTCTTACCGATTATTCATTCTTGATCCGTACCTTGTTGATTTATTTCGCTACCTTAATTCTAAGTGGCTTCTCAATTTATGGATATGTGACCATTTCAAGAGGAATGCATTCGTTCATTTTGTTCGGATGTGAAGACTATATGTTGCAATTTTCATTCCGTTGGATTCAGCTTCAATATTTGTCTATCAATGTGCTAATGCTGGTCAACCTCTTCAGGATGGCTCCTCCAACGCGCACGACTCCGAATCCTGATCCGCCACCACCTCCACCTCCTCCGGAGGCATGGCAAGCTGTGATGGCCACAACCAATGCAAACACACAGTTGATCATGCAAATTCTTCAAGAGCACAATCAAGGCAACCAAGGGAATCAAGGCAACAATCAGAATCACTTTGCTACACTCAACCAGTTCCTTGCTAACGGGCCAAAGACTTTCAGCAATTGCGTTGAGGCAACCGATGCTGACGATTGGCTTGTGGATCTGTGCAAGCATTTCGAGTGCAGTAACGTCAGGCCTGACGACTTTGTTAAGTTCGCTTCCTTCCAACTCAAAGATCAAGCTGCAGAATGGTTCCAGCAGTACAAGGACTCCAGAGGTGGACATGTTATCACTTGGGATGAATTCCGTTGAGATTTCCGAGCTCATCATATTCCTTAGAGCGTGGTTGAAAGCAAGCGTGAGGAATTCCGCAACCTGAAGCAAGGCTCTTTGTCTGTCTATGACTACAACAAGTTGTTCCAGAAGCTCGCCCGCTTTGCTAAGCAGGACGTCCCTAATGAGAAGAGCATGATATATCAGTTCAGGGGTGGTCTCAGAGAAGAAATTCAGCTAGCTCTTGTCCTCTTTGAACCCTTGAGATACGATGAGTTCTACAACATGGCACTGAAGCAAGAGGCTGCTCAGTTGAGGTGTGATGCTTCCAAGAAGCGAGTCAGAGATGTTACTCCTTCTTCCTCTACTCAAGTGGCCAAGCAGCAGAAGTATTGGCTTCCTCCTCCTCCGTTCCGTCAGCCGTATCAGCAGAAGAGCAAAGGTGGCAGTGGTTCTTCCCACCCACCCAACCCTGGCTTTCAGAATAAGACTTCGTCTCAAGCTCCAAGATCAAGTGCTCCGTATCACCGTCCGCTTTCAGAGGTCACGTGCAACAAGTGCCAACAAAAGGGTCACTATGCCAACAAGTGTTTCAACCAGAGGCGTCTTCCTCCTCCTCCTCCTGTCAGATCAGCAAGTACAGCTGTGGTCAAGCATAACCCCAAGCACGCCAAGGTCAATTTGATGAATGCAGCTCAGGCAGAGGACTCTTCAGATGTCATCATGGGTAACCTTCATGTTAATGATATTCCAGCTAAAGTTCTTTTTGACAAGGGTGCATCGTATTCATCTCGAGATCGTTTTCTTCTAAGCATGGTTTGCCTTTGCAAATTTTGCCTAGTCCTCTAGCAGTTGTCTCTCCCGGAAGGCGCATGCATGCTAACTCCATTTCTCCGGATGTTACTATCACTTTGGGAGACTACAAGTTCCTTTCTTCCCCTACGATTCTTGGTAACTCGGATATTGATCTTATTCTCGGAATGGATTGGCTTTCTAAGCACAAGGCTCAGCTTGATTGTGCAGCCAGGCAGATTCAATTGACTCATTCGTCTGAGGATGTAATTGTCTTTGCCGCTCGGGATAATACCATCCGTCTGTTTTCTCTCAATGAGAAGGGTGAATTGGATGCCATCTCTCAAATTCCAGTCGTTTGCGAATATCAAGACGTCTTTCCAGAAGAGCTTCCAGGAATGCCTACGCACCGGCCAGTTGAATTCGTTATTGATCTTGAGCCTGGCACGAAACCTGTTTGCAAATGTCCTTACAAGCTCGGACCTGAAGAGTTGAAGGAGCTGAAGAAGCAACTCGATATTCAAGAGAAAATGGGTCTCATCCGGCCTAGTTCTTCTCCGTGGGGTTGTGGTGTTCTTTTTGTGAAGAAGAAGGATGGAACGGACCGACTTTGTGTTGATTACCGTCCATTGAACAAGAAGACCATCAAGAACAAATACCCACTTCCCAACATCAACGAGATGTTCGAACAACTCAAAGGTGCTCAAGTATTCTCCAAGCTTGATCTCCGTATGGGTTATCATCAGATTCGAATCCGTGAGCAAGATATTCCCAAGACGGCTTTCAGGACAAGCTATGGGTCATATGAATACACTGTCATGTCTTTTGGCCTCGTCAACGCTCCTCCGACGTTCTCTCGCATGATGAACTTCATCTTCAACGTCTACACCAATGACTTTGTTTTAGTCTATCTCGACGACATTCTGGTTTTCTCCAAGAACAAGGAAGATCATGCCAAGCACTTGCGTTTGGTTCTTGATAAGCTCAAGGAACATCAGTTCTACGCCAAGTTCTCCAAGTGCGAATTTTGGCTCGATGAGGTTCTTTATCTTGGTCATATCATCTCTGCCAAGGGAATTGCCGTGAATCCTGAGAAGGTGTCTGCAATTGTGAATTGGGAACCTCCTCAGAATGTGAAGCAACTCCATAGCTTCCTCGGTCTCGCAAGCTATTGTCGAAGATTCATTGAAAACTTTTCTAAGATCGCGAAGCCTCTCTCTAATCTTCTCCAGAAGCACGTCAAGTACGTTTGGTCTTCGGAGTGTGACATTGCTTTCAACACTTTGAAAGAGAAATTGATCACTACTCCAGTTCTGACTCCGCCTGATGAATCCAAGCCGTACGAGGTCTTTTGTGATGCCTCTCTCCAAGGTCTTGGTGCAGTTTTGATGCAAGAGAAGAAAGTTGTTGCTTATACATCTCGCAAGTTGAAGCCTAATGAGAAGAACTACCCCACTCATGATCTTGAGTTGGCGGCAGTTGTGCATGCTCTTTTGACTTGGAGACATCTTCTATTGGGAAGAAAAGTGGACATTTTCATTGATCACAAGAGTCTCAAGTACATCTTCACTCAGCCTAACCTCAACCTCAGGCAAACTTGATGGGTCGAAATGATTCAAGAGTATAATCCGAGTATCAAGTATACTCCAGGCAAGGCCAATGTGATTGCTGACGCTTTGAGCAGAAAGGCTTACTGCAACAGCCTGATTCTCAAGCCTTATCAACCCGAGCTTTGTGAAGCTTTCCGCAAACTTAATTTGCAAGTTGTTCCTCAAGGTTTCCTCGCCAACCTTCTAGTCTCCCCTACCTTGGAAGACCAGATTCGCCAAGCCAAGCTTCTTGATGCTATGGTGAAAAAGGTGAAGATTGGGATTGCCAAGAGTCAGCCCAAGTACAAGTGCTACCACCTTGATGACAAGGACACTCTCTTCTTCGAGGATCGTATTGTGGTACCCAAAGGTGACCTCCGTAAAGTGATCATGAATGAGGCTCACAATTCTCTACTCTCCATCCACCCTGGGAGCACGAAGATGTATCAGGACCTCAAGCAAGCTTATTGGTGGACTCGAATGAAGCGCGAGATTGCTCAATTCATGAATGAATGTGATGTCTGCAGAAGAGTGAAGGCAGAACACCAAAGGCCAGCTGGTCTCCTCCAACCTCTTGCCATTCCTAAATGGAAGTTTGACCACATTGAAATGGACTTCCTGACTGGGTTTCCAAAGTCCAAGCGTGGCAATGATGCTATATTCATTGTCATCGACAAACTCACCAAAGTGGCTCACTTTCTGCCTATCAAAGAGTCGACCACTGCAGCTCAATTGGCGAAACTCTATACCGCTCGTATTGTCTCTCGGCACGGTATCCCTCAAGTGATCTCTTTAGACCATGGCAGCATCTTTATCTCAAAGTTTTGGGAATATTTTCAGAAGGCCATGGGCACCAACATCCGCTTCAGCACAGCTTTCCATCCTCAAACTAGCGGTCAAGTCGAGCGTGTCAACCAAATTCTTGAAGATATGCTCAGGGCTTGCATGATCTCCTTCGGCATGAAGTGGGAGGATTGTCTTCCTTATGCTGAATTCTCCTACAACAACAGTTTTCAAGCAAGTTCGGGCAAGGCCCCATTTGAAATTCTGTATGGCAGAAAGTGTCGTACCCCTCTCAACTGGTTTGAAACCGGTTAACGTCAGCTTTTGGGTAATGACTTAATCTCAGAGGCAGAGGAAATGTGCAAAGTCATTCGAGATAACCTCAAAGCAGCCCAATCCCGCCAGAAGAGCTACTATGATAGTAAGTACCGTGATTTGGCTTTCGAGATCGGAGATCATGTTTACCTCCGCGTCTCTCCTATGAAAGGTACTCGTCGCTTCGGTATCAAAGGGAAGCTTGCCCCTAGATACGTGGGACCTTTCAAGATTGTCAGCAAGAGAGGCGACCTCTCCTATCAACTCGAGCTTCCTTCAAACTTTGCAAATGTTCATGACATGTTCCATGTCTCTCAGCTTCGAAAGTGCTTCAAGACTCCTGACCGTACAGTCAACTTCGAGGACATTGAGCTCCAAGAAGATCTCTCCTATCATGAGCACCCAGTTGCTATTCTCGAAGAGACTGAACGCAAGACTCGCAACAAGTCAATCAAATTTCTCAAAGTCAAGTGGTCACACCATTCCGACCGTGAAGCTACCTGGGAACGCGAGGATCACCTCCGTTCTGAGTACCCGGCGTTCTTTCAGTCCTAGATCTCGGGACGAGATCCTTTCGTAGTGGTGGAGTGTTGTAACACCCCGGATGTAACTTTCCCAATTTGTACTCCAACTCTTGCCGTTTCCGGCGTTAAGTTATTTTATTTTCTCGGGTTCGGGTCTTTGTCTCTGTGTGTTGTTGTCATTGTCATGCATCTCATGTCATGTCATCATGTGCATTGCATTTGCTTACGTGTTCATCTCATGCATTCGAGCATTTTCACCGTTGTCTGTTTTGCATTCCGGCGCTTCGTTCTCCTCCGGTGGTCATTTCTAGCTTTCTTTTGTGTGTGGGGATTAAACATTTCCGGATTGGACCAAGACTTGTCATGCGGCCTTGGTTTACTACCGGTAGACCGCCTGTCAAGTTTCGTATCATTTGGACTTCGTTTGATACTCCAACGGTTAACCGAGGGACCGAAAAGGCCTCGTGTGTGTTGCAGCCCAACACCCCTCCATTTTGGACCAAAACCCACCTAATGCTGCTCCATCATCTAGATCGTTCGATCACGATCGCGTGGCCGAAAACCGCACGTCATTTGGACTCTCCTAGCTCCCTCTATGCCTGTTTAAGGACCCCTTCCCCGAAATCCGGATCCCCCCTCGTCCAAACCCTAGATCCAACCCACCGCGCCGCGCCGGACAAAAATCTGCCGACGGACATTGTCCGGCCGTCCCCGCCGCCGCCACGTGTCGCCACCGCGTTCGTTCCCCGCCGCCGCCTCCCGCCGGCCTGCCAGGCCCAGGGCGGGCCCTCCTCTGCCGCCGCCTGGGCCAACCCGCCCAGCCGCCAGCCTCCCTCCGCGCCACCCGGCTGGAGCGCCTCGCCCACCGCCGCCGCCTCGCCCGGACCGCACCGCCGCCTCGCCCGCACCGCGCCGCCGCCTCGCCCGCACCGCACCGCGCCGCCCCGCCGCCGCCGCCTCGCCGCGCGCCGCCGCCCGACCCGGATCCGGCGAGATTCGGCCGGCCCTTGCTTCCCCGACGACTCCGGCGCCATTTCCGGCGAGCTGCTACAGTGCGCCGCTGCCTCAGTTCATGTGCCCGCCGAAACCCTAGATCTGGAGGGTAAAATTTCGTCTAAGTCCCTGATATTTTCAGTTCAAGTGCTCATTTTCACGGCTCCGTAACTTTGCATCCGTAGCTCCGATTCATGCATATAGCATATCAAAATATTCATCTAAGAGAGTACATCATTTCATTCCATTGCATCATTTTCATTTGAGTTCATCTTGATGCCCGAAATGCTGTTAGAAGAGGGCTACTTGAGATTATTGTCAGATCTGCTACTCTATTTAGGTTTTTTTCAGTTTTGCCATGATTATTATGTGCATGATATGCCCATGAGTTCTACATATGTTTTGTTAAGGGTTTTGTCATCTTTCCAGAGGTGCGACCCATGTATTTTTGTGATGTGTGTGGTGACTAGTGCAGGCTTGCAAAGTGAGGCACTCGGTAATTCTGTTTTCAGGGACTTAGTAATTTCACTAAGTCCTTGATTTGTTTATCTCATGATGCCATATGTTCTTGTTGTTTCCTAGTGATCCGTGCCTCTTTTGAGGATGATCAGTAAGGGAGTTTTGTTAATCTTGTAGTGCTCTATCCATCCATGTCTTCGTTTGCAATTATGGAGCACCCTAGCTTGAGTCAATCGAGCTCTACTTTTGCTACTTTGTGAATCTGGGCAGATTGTCAACTTGTTTGCAATTTTGCCGATGATGTTGTAGTTGATCCGTGCATGCTATGCTATTGTTCTTGCCATGTCTAGCTTGAATTTTGTGTCTTCTTGATGGATGTATGCTTGTCTTGTCATGACTTGCACCGTAGTGAGTGCATCGAGCTTGTAAACATGCCTACTTGATATCTGTTTTTAGCATGTTCTAGTTTTCACTAAGTTTGAAAACTGATTATATTTTTGCTATGTTCACATGCTTGCAATTATATTTTCTGGTCCTTTTTGGCTCAAGGTCACTAAGGGACTTTTGTTAATTTCTTTGAATAGCTCCACGCCATGTTTTACTTTGCCATGTTCAGGTCCTGTAGCATATAGTTTTGTTGCTCCGAAGAGTGCTATCTGATCTGAAATTCCAGACAAGTGTTAATTTCACCAAGTCTGAGATCTGTTTGCCATATGCATTTTTGCCATGCTTGTTTGAACCTGTTAATGGATGAATTGGCCGTATCTCAGTGCTAGACTTTTGTTAAGCATCTTGTATGCATCCCTGCCATGTATTTTGTTGTCATGTTTGGGTGATGTAGCATGTTAATCTCATTGCATTTAGATGACTACTTGCTGTAAATCATAGACCGGGGTCATTTTTGAATCGCTTGCCATTTCCAAACCGTAACTCCGATTCCGGTGATCTTTATATCGTTTTCAAGCGATTTCATCTCATCTTTCCAGTGGCACACTAGGAATTCCAAGTTGAGGCCAGCTTCATGCATTTCCTGTCATATCTTGCATTTTGCATCCCGCATCACATCCCGCATAGCATATCATCTTTGCATCGTGTTGTTTGAGTTTGCACGTGGTTGATTGTGTCCTTGTTGCTTGTTTGTATTGTTTGGGTAGAGCCGGGAGACGAGTTCGCTAACGAGGAGCCCGTTGAGTTTGCTTTCGAGGATCCAGCCAACTCTGACAACTGTGCAGGCAAGATGATCATACCCTCAAAATCACTACTATCTTTGCTATGCTAGTTTGCTCGCTCTTTTGCTATGACAATGCTACGATGCCTACCATTTGCTTGCAAGCCTCCCAAATTGCCATGTCAAACCTCTAACCCACCATTGTCCTAGCAAACCGTTGGTTGGCTATGTTACCGCTTTGCTCAGCCCCTCTTATAGCGTTGCTAGTTGCAGGTGAAGATTGAAGGCCGTTCCTTGTTGGAACATTTATTTACTTGTTGGGATATCATTATATTATCTTGTTATCTTAATGCATCTATATACTTGGTAAAGGGTGGAAGTCTCGGCCTCTCGCCTAGTGTTTTGTTCCACTCTTGCCGCCCTAGTTTCCGTCATATCGGTGTTATGTTCCTGGATTTTGCATTCCTTACACGGTTGGGTTATAATGGGAACCCCTTGATAGTTTGCCTTGATTAAAGCTTTTCCAGCAATGCCCAACCTTGGTTTTACCATTTGCCACCTAGCCTTTTCTTTCCCTTGGGTTCTGCGGACTCAAGGGTCATCATTATTTTAACCCCCCCCCCGGGCCAGTGCTCCTCTGAGTGTTGGTCCACCTGTCAGCTGCCGGTGGCCACCAGGGGCAACTCTGGGCTGGCCTACCCGTACCTAAGACAATCTGAGTGTGCCCTGAGAAAGAGATACGTGCAGCTCCTATCGGGATTTGTCGGCACATTCGGGCGGTGTTGCTGGTCTTGTTTTAACCTGTTGAAGTGTCTTGAATTACCGAGATACCGAGTCTGATCGGAATGTCTTGGGAGGAGGTCTATTCCTTCGTTGACCGTGAGAGCTTGTCATGGGCTAATTTGGGACTCCCCTGCAGGGATTTGAACTTTCAAAAGCCGTGCCCGCGGTTATGGGCAGATGGGAATTTGTTAATGTCCGATTGTAAATAACTTGAACCTTAACTTAATTAAAATGAATCAACTGAGTGTGTTACCGTGATGGCCTCTTCTCGGCGGAGTCCGGGAAGTGGACACGGTGTTGGAGTAATGTTTGCGCAGGTTGCTCTCTAGTTTCTCGCTCGCGCTTTGCCTCCTCTTCTCGCTCTCTTTTGCGAATAAGTTAGCCACCATACTTGCTAGTCGCTTGCTGTAGTTCCACATATTTACCTTGCCATACCTATAAGCTTAAATAGTCTTGATCGCGAGGGTGCGAGATTGTTGAGTCCCTGTGGCTCACAGATTACTATAATACCAGATGCAGGGCCTGATGATTCCGCTCCAGGAGACGCGCTTGAGCTCAAGTGGGAGTTCGACGAAGACTCGACGTTACTATGTTTCCTTTCCTGATGATCAGTAGTGGTGCCCAGTTGGGGGTGATTGGGACCGTTGTCGCTTGTTGGGTTATCTTTTATTTTGGTGCCGTAGTCAGGCCATGAGTGTTTGGATGATGTAATGTTATTTATGTACTTGATTGACGTGGCGAGTGTAAGCCAACTATGTTCTCCCCTTTTATTATTATATTACATGGGATGTTTGTGAAGATTGCCTAACTTGCAACATATGCCTTCAATGCGATTATGCCTCTAAGTCGTGCCTCGACACGTGGGAGATATAGTCGCATCGAGGGTGTTACACAGCTGCGGGGCAGGTCATCCCTACCCCGGAACCTCACGAAAGGGTGGTTTTCCTCCCCCACTTCGTCCGTGGATTGGGGTTTCCCCTCCATCCATTCGTCCGCGGCCTCATGTTCTATTACGGGCTGGACTTTCATGATCTAGCCCCGAATTTCATCCTCAACATCTCGGCGTTCATCGTCGTGTGCGAGGCTTTCCTCCGCATCCGGCCCCACTTCGGCATGTGGCTAAAGACCTTCAATATCAAGCCAAAGGTGGTGGGCGGCCAACAAGCGGAATGCGGCGGAGCCATGGTGGGCAAAATGCCCAATGTTATATGGCTCGAGGGCTCCTTCGTGGAGACCGTAAAGGGGTGGCAATTGGGGTGGTTCTACATCACCGAGCCGCGCGACACCAACTGGGTGGCGGCCCCCGAGTTCCGATCCGGAATCCCCACGTGGCTCACTTCCTGGAAGGAGAAGGGCCTGTCCTGGGGTTCATCGGTGGAGCTGGACGGACTCCAGAAGTGTATCCGGAACATGACAAGCAAGAAACTTAAGCTTGTTAACATAGTCCAGGTCATGCTCTTCCGCCGGATCCTCCCATGTCAACAACGGGACTTCAACTTATGGGAGTTCGACCCGGCCCAGCACCATACTCTCAGCGAGCTCTTCGACACAAGGCATAAAAACGTTTGGAGGGTGTTGTTCAAGGGTGCCGAGGTCCCTCCTTCTCTTACCGAGGACCGCGGGCTAAGCGCGAAGCGCCATGCGAATCCGGTAAGTTCTGTACATCTGGCAGGGTATTTATTTCCCATAGCTTAACCAAGTGCGGGGTCTAAGCTCCCATGCCTTTGACAGGACTGGGTGGAGACATCGGAGCAGATCAATTGTCCAGCCCCTCTCCCCGAATACCCTGCGGACGCTTTCCTAACGGAGATGCAGACTCCGGCTCCTTATGAGGTGCCGGATAAGACCAAGAAGAAGGCCAAGGGAACCCGAAAGAGTTCCCGGCGCCGGTATCAGACTCATCGTCTGATAACACCAAGACGCACTCCTCCCATGAAAACGAGGAGAAGGAAGATGAAGATTCTCCACCTCCAGCCGGGGGAGACAAGAAAAGGAAGGCCGCCCCAACCAGGGAAGCCGAAGGGTCCAAGAAGGGAAGGAATCTCCATCCGGACTGCTCCACCACTGCCACCGATGGCGCAGACGAGTGGCTGCTCAGGGCCAAGCCCTTGGTGAAGTCGTAAGTATTCGGATACCAGAGTAACTCATAGCATACCTTTGTCGCACTGCTTCTCCTAACGTCGAACCTGATTATGCAGTCCGCCCCAAGCCCGTATTGATGTATCATCGTCGGACGGTTCCTTGGACTCGTCGGACATGAATAGTGATACACTTCCAACCACCTCCTCCCCTTGCCCTACGGACAATGCTGAGGTATTGTCTCAAGGGGCACAGAGCTGGGGGGAGACAGTCCCGGAGGCGCCTCAAGGCGACCTTCCGGACTCCATGAGCAAAGGGAGCAAGGCTCCCGGGGGCTCCAAGTTCGTCTCTCAGCCGAACACCGCGCCGGAACCTCCAGTGGTTCCGGACTCAGGCAGGCGACCCCCTTCCAAAAGGGGCGAGACGCCTGTGCCGGTGACCTCTGTCCATCCAGAGGCACCAGGCAACCTGCTGGGAGCGCTTCGCGGCGCTTCCATCGACGAAGAGCACTGCACATGAGTGCGGTGATCAAGAAGGTTCAGTCCGCCAAGAGCGGACTGACTGAATCCTGTGCCAGCCTTCTAACAGGCTTTGAGGTAAGTATTTAAAATATAGGAAAAATATTACCGCGTAGACAGTAGCCCCTGATGCTTTGTTTGGTGTTCACAAAGAAAAGCCTATTAGAGGATCAAATAATATCTGCATGAGTCTAATATAAGTATGTCTATATGCGTATGCAGGCTTCGCTGCTGACCTCTGCCGCACTGACTACGGAGGTCGCCGCACTGAAGAAGGACCTCGAGGGGTCCGAGAAAGAGCTTGGCCTTGCCAAGAGGCAGCTCGAGGAGAACAAAGGTAAGTAATACCTTGTCTATATATATATATATATATATATATATATATATATATATATATATATATATATATATACAAAAAAGATGTGATTGCGAAATGACAGGATCATCATGAATTTGCCAGAGGCCACGACCGAAGTGGAGACCCTGAAGCAAGTGATGTCCGAGGCTGAAAACAAAGCGGCCCAGGAGTGCAGCGAGCGGGAAAAGCAAGAGGCACGATTGGGCGAGGTGCAGCAAGAGCTCCAGGCTCTCGTGACGAAGCACGAGGCTTTGGAGCTTGACTCGAAGACGCGAGAGTCTGAGCTTGTCACGGCCCTCGAGAGCGCAAAGAATGCCAAGGCTGAAGCCCAAAAAGCCCTCCAGGAGATTGAGGCGATGAGGAAGATAGCGGCGGGTAAGGCATTCAATATGCAAAGCAAGCATGTGCAAGTAAATTACTTGTTACTTACCCGAGTTCGGAGCTCTCTAGGAGCTTTCGCAGATTTGCCCCGCAGTGTGTCGGATGCCGCGGAATATAACCAGGTCAAGAAGGGAAGCTCGACGGAGAAGTTGTTCTGGTCTCAGTATACTGGGACCGAACACCCGATGCATGTGAGCGACCAGCTGAAGTAACTGGTCGAGCTGCACAAGGCGGCTGAACAGGCCATGAAGGGCTTTATAGTCCGGATGTGGCCTGGCGACTCCCTTCCCAATAGCTACTTCAGCCTGGTGAGGTGGCTTGTGGAGAATGCGATAATAGCCTAGTGCTATGCACTGTTTATTCAAAAAGGAGTGTTAAAGCAGACTGATACAAGTAGTGCGATAAGCAAAAAGTATGACTATTTGACATGTCCCCTCCAAGGGCAAGCTGAGGAATGGTATTAAAGCAAGTATTTCACTCGTTATCGTAATCCACCTGGGAGTTCCGTGGTGCGACGTAGCTTTCTGCCTCCTTGGTTGTTGCATCATGTGTCCGGCAATCATACTGCCGGACATGGTTTCCAGAGATTAAAGTCCTGAAAGAGAGAAAAATAACAAAGCAGGAAGCCCCTAGTGCGGTTGAGCTGCGTCTTGGGGCGTGTCGTAGTCATGCCCCCTCCCCACCTGTGCCCATGGTATTTTTAATGTGTAATTATGTACGCGTGGCACGGATTTTGCCGTTTGGCTGGGACCGGGGTGGGGGCTGCATTGCTATGCGAGCTCAAAACGTGCCAGGCGGTCTTGTTGCCGATTACTCCGGGCCGCTTGAAGGTATCCGGGTCCTTAATCGCCGAACTGGTGGATTGCCTTAAGAGGCTGCTTGGCGCTTCTGCTGCGAGGACCGCAGTGTGCTCCTCCGTGCGGAGAGAGCACTCTGTGTTTCCATTGACTGTGATGACCCCCCGAGGTCCTGGCATCTTAAGCTTGAGCTATGCATAATGCGGTACCGCATTGAATCTCGCAAATGCGGTTCGCCCGAGCAGTGCATGATAGCCACTGCTGAACGGGACTATATCAAAAATTAACTCCCCGCTTCAAAAGTTATCCGGGGATCCGAAGACCACTACCAGTGTGACTGAGCCTGTGCTATGGGCCTCTACACCTGGTATGATGCCTTTGAAGGTCGTTTTTGTGGGTTTGATCCTTGAGGGGTCTATACCCATTTTGCGCATTGTGTCCTCATAAAGCAGGTTCAGGCTGCTTCCGCCATCCATAAGGACTCGAGTGAGGTGAAATCCGTCAATGATTGGGTCTAGGACCAGTGCGGCGAATCCGCCATGACGGATACTAGTGGGGTGGTCCCTGCGATAGAAGGTGATCGGACAAGAGGACCATGGGTTGAACTTTGGGGCGACTGGCTCCAACGCATATACGTCCCTTAGCGCATGTTTCCGCTCCCTCTTGGGGATGTGGGTTGCGTATATCATGTTCACCGTCCGCACTTGTGGGAGGAACCTCTTCTGTCCTCCGGTGTTCGGCTGTCGGGGCTCCTCCTCGTCATTGTTATGTGACCCCTTGTCTTTGTTTTCGGCATTTAACTTGCCGGCCTGCTTGAACACCCAACAATCCATGTTGGTGTGATTGGTTGGCTTGTCGGGGTGTCATGTATTTGACACGAGCGCTCGAGTATACGGTCCAAACTGGACGGGCCCGGAGTGCTTCTTTTGAATGGCTTTTTCTGCTGACCAGGTTTAGAGCCTTTGAATCCTGCATTGACTACCGTATCCTCGGTATTGTCATTGTTGATGAGGTGCTTATGTTTGTTGCGATGTGACCTGCCATTGCCGTCCTTGGTATCCGAAGTACCATGGTTCTTTGATATGTTATTGCTGCGAGCCAGCCAGCTGTCCTCTCCCGCACAAAAGCGGGTCATGAGTGTCGTGAGGGCTACCATAGATTTTGGCTTTTCCTGGCCATGGTGCCGGGTGAGCCACTCGTCGTGGATGTTGTGCTTAAAAGCTGCTAGGGCCTTAGCATCCGGACAGTCGACGATTTGATTTTTCTTTGTTAGGAACCGTGTCCAGAATTTCCTGGCCGATTCCTCTGACTACTGAATTATGTGTCTCACGTCATCGGCATCTAGTGGTCGCACATAAGTGCCCTGGAAGTTGTCGAGGAATGCGGCTTCTAGATCTTCACAACAGCCAATGGACTCTGCTAGCAAGCTGTTGAGCCAATGTCGAGTTGGTCCTTTGAGTTTGAGTGGGAGGTATTTGATGGCGTGTAGATCATCACCGCGGGCCATGTGGATGTGCAGGAGGAAATCCTCGATCCATACTGCAGGATCTGTTGTGCCGTCGTATGATTCGATATTTACGGGTTTGAAACCCTCTGGGATTTGGTGATCCATTACTTCGTTTGTGAAGCATAGGGGGTGCCGGCGCCTCTGTACTCGGCTATATCGCGACGCAGCTCAAATGAGTCTTGCCCGCTGTGTTCGGCCCGGCCAGATTTACTTTTACGGTATCTGGTGTGACGGTTATCGTCTCGCATAGTGGCGCGCCCTCATGATCTGCAGATCGATCTTGCATGTTTTGCTTTGTCCTCCAATAAGTCTCACAGATCCGGCGTATTTCCCCATGCCTTGACATTTTTATTTGAGTGGCGTCGGAGTGCGGGCTGAGCTTTTTGCTGAAATGCCTCTCTGTTGTGGCCACGAGGTGGCCGATCGGCCGCGTCATACGCTGGAGATGTAGGTTTTGGTGCTTCCTCCTCCAGTCGGGGTAGCAACCTGCGCTTTGGGTAACTCTTGGAGGGACGTTCGAGTTTATATTCCTCGGCCGCAAGGACTTCAGTCCATCTGTCGGCTAGCAAATCTTGATCAGCTTGAAGTTGTTGTTGCTTTTTCTTAAGGCTATTTGTCATGGCTATAAGCCGGCGCTTGAAGCGCTCTTGTTCGACAGGATCCTCAGGCATGAAGAATTCGTCGTCGTCGAGGCTTGCCTCGTCTTCGGAGGGAGGCATGTAATTATCATCCTCCGCCTCTCCATATGCCTCTCTCTTGGGAGGGCTGGCTTCTCCATCCTCCTCCCCTAAATCTTGCTGGAGGGGATTGTTGTCGTCTTTGGCACTGTCCGGAGTGTTATTATCTCCTGTGCCGGTGTCACCGCTTTTGCTTTGGTGAGACTTAGAGCGGCGCCGCTGACGTCGGTGCTTTGGTTGCTTCTTGGAGGGGTCATCCTCCGCTGTCCCATCGCCATTGCCTTCTTTGGGTGTGTCCACCATATATATGTAATATGATGAGGTGGCTGTCCAGTGCCCTGTGGGCTGTGGTTCTTGTTCGCCTCCTGCATCTTCATCCATGTCATCGATGTCTTCGGAGTCGAAGTCGAGCATGTCAGTTAAATCGTCGATAGTGGCTACCAAATGGGTGGTGGGTGGGCGGCGAATTTCTTCGTCATCCGCATCCCAATCCTACCGGACATAGTTCGGCCAGGACTCTCCTGACAAGGAGAGAGACCTTAATGAGTTCAGTATGTCGCCGAAGGGCGAGTGCTGAAAGATATCCGCGGAGGTAAACTCCATTATCAGCGCCCAGTTGGATTCGATAGGCACGGGCATAGGCGGTTCGGAGTCCGTGGCCGGAGAAGGATCCGGCAGTTTGGCATCACGGCTCTCGTGAAGGGTAAGGTCGATATTCGGCTCGATCGCTGTTGAGGATACGGCCTCCGTGGCGGGGTCTATCCACCCGTCCACGGATGGCGCAACTGGTTCCGAATTGAGGGTCAGAGCGGTTGCCGGTGCGATCTCCTGAACATTGTCCGATGGTAGAGCAAAATCATACTCATCGTGACCGTGTGGCGCGTCCGGCAGGGGCTCGAATCCGTTGAAGATCAAGTCTCCACGGATATCGGTCGTGTAGTTTAAGCTTCCAAACTGACCTGGTGGCCAGGGGCGTAACTCTCGATCTGCTCCTGATGGCCAGGCGAGTTGGCCCGCAATGCGAAGCCGCCGAACACAAAGATCTGTCCGGGGAGAAAAGTCTCACCCTGGACTGCATCGCTATCGATGATCGAAGGAGCCATCAAGCCTAACAACGACGACACAGAGGAACTCTCAATGAAAGCACCCATGTCGGTGTCATAACCGGCGGATCTCGGGTAGAGGGTCCCGAACTGTGCGTCTAAGGCGGATGGTAACAGGAGGCAGGGGACATGATGTTTTACCCAGGTTCGGACCCTCTTGATGGAGGTAAAACCCTACATCCTGCTTGATTATTCTTGATAATATGAGTGGTACAAGAGTTGATCTACCATGAGATCGGAGAGGCTAAACCCTAGAAGCTAGCCTATGGTATGATTGTATGTTGTCCTACGGACTAAAACCATCTGGTTTATATAGACACCGGAGGGGGCTAGGGTTACATAAGGTCGGTTACAAAGGAGGAGATATACATATCTGTATTGCCTAGCTTGCCTTCCACGCCAAGTAGAGTCCCATCCGGACATGGGACGAAGTCTTCAATCTTGTGTCTTCATAGTCCAACAGTCCGGCCAAAGGATATAGTCCAGCTGTCCGGAGACCCACTAATCCAGGACTCCCTCAGTACCCCTTAGCCACATCCACCGGGTCTAGATCTGGCACCCAGGCTTTGGAGTGGCTCAGGGCAGTCAGGGCTCCGGCTCTGGCACGGGATCGTTTGACTTCTTGAAACCTGGCGGGTAAGATCGATAGCTTCTTCAAAATGTCACTCAACCGGTTGGAACCTTGGTTGGCAGGGGAGATAGTAGCAAGTGCTCGTTGAGCACCAGTATACAATTGCTCCACCAAGGTATAAACCGCCTTCAATTTGGTCACACTGTCTTGGCTAAGATTTTTGCTTCGTGGACCTGCGAGTGTTTTTTAACAAAGGCTCAGCAGGTGGCTTATATTCCGGGTCAAAGGAAGGTATAAATGATTAATACAAATGACTTACCAAAGATGGCGGAGACCATTTGAGACACCCGGTTCTTTAAGCCGGTGAGTTCTGTAGTAACCTCTTCAAGAGCCACCTCAGCTGTTTCAGCACGTTGTATCAGCAGCGTCTTTTCTTCGGCCCAAGATTTCTTCTTTGCAGTCAAGCTGGTTTTCAATTTTTCCGTCTCAGAAAGACTCAATTGGAGTTTAGAGTCAGCAGTCTTGATTTCTGCCTCCTGATCCGCCAGCCGGGTCTTTGCCTCAATCAATTGGGAGCCCAATTCAGATACGACGTTCTACAAAGCATACACAGGTGTGTCAAGGCTTAAACTAAAAGTTATAAGGGTTCAAGTCTCAAGTACTTTGCACCGCAATACCACTTGACACTTGGGGGCTAATGTCTGCCAAAGCAATTTTTTATGACTCTTATCTGTTTCAAGTCCCAAGTGTTTTACAAAGTAACAACGCTTGGCACTTGGGGGCTAATGCATCATATTCAGAAAGTTTTTACGATTGAGCCGGATCTCAAAATTTATTGAAACTAGTCAAAGACGATTATATGATTAAGTACCGGTTCGCTAATGATAAATTGAGCCGGCCCTTGGGGACTACATGTGAAGTTTACGTTACTCTATTGGACTTCTGAGAAGCCTAGAGGCAAAGTATCAACTTATATCATAAAGTCTGGAGATCATTCAAGTTCATCATCTAAAGACTTGGGGGCTGGCAGAGTATAAGTAAACCGGAGAACATACCTCATATTTTAGCTGCAATTGTTTGACCATCTCGATTTCCGAGTCACGGCTGGAGTGCACATGACTGAGATAGCTGGACAACACATCATTGACATTGAGGTGAGTGTAATGGGAGATATCAAATCGCACTTTCTGCTTCTCCAAGGCTTCTTGCTTAGCAGTATGCCGGGCTAAGACAGTGGGGGTCCCCGGTTCAACAAACCGGCTACCAGTAATCAACACGTCAGTATCAGAAGTTGTTGGCGGGTTAGCTGAACTAGATGGTTTAGTGATAGTAGGATTAAGGGTGATCTCATTGGCTGACAACTCAGGAGGATCCAATTGAGTATGAACAGCCGGGTCTTCAAGTGCTTCAGTTTCAGAGGGAGGGGTTGGCATGGCCGGCTCAGGTGCAGGAATCTTCGGGTCTTCTGATGGCTTAATCACCTTGGCCTTCTTGGATTTGGCTTGACCACTAAGAAAGATGTTATGAGACAGTTAGTATAAGTATGCAGTTTTAAAAGATATGGAGGAAGGATGATTTTTCCTTACCCAGGAGCAGTCTTGAAAGCCGGAAATTGAGTCTGAGATGAGTCGCCAGAAGAGCGAGAAACCTCCTGCAAAAGGTAAAATAAAGTCAGTGATGCAAGGGAATAGATTTATTAAGGAAAGCAAAAGACTAACATGAAAGAAACCTCATTTTGGCATTTTCGAGGAGTTTGCTATAAATCGGAAGGCGGTTCATCATCATCATTAGTCCGGGCCCGACGGCGGCTCTCATGTTGCTGCTTTTTCAAAAGAAAATGAGGGTCTAGATAAGCCAAAGGGTGCGAAAACGTTACTTTCCGGGTTACCAGTCGAAGTTTCTGTCTTGGCAAAGGGGCTGAGTCGGAGGAAATAGTTGCCTCTTCTTCCACGGCCTGGCTGGCCCCTGTGTCATCCTGGCAACAATTAGTGTCAATAAGGTTATTAAAAAACTGGCCAAGGGAGTCAAGGGCTACCTCCGACTCAGAAACATCGTCAAGCTTTAACAGGTCTGAAGCAGTGCTCCTTTTCTTCTTGGACCCCCGGGTCGTCTTCCTGGCGGCTATGGCAGTGGCTCTCGCCTTCTTGGTAGCTTCATGGTCATACTTGGCCGTCCAGAAGTCAGATTTGGCATGTAAACAAATAAACAGGGTAAAAGGTCATGCAAGTATTTAAAACTACTGAAGAAAATATAAAAGGAGAAGGAGGTCAGGGGTTTTTCACCTCTGGTGCCAGATTAAGTTTGCAAAAGGGGTTTAACCCAACTTTACTACAGTCCTCATATTTGCCATTTACAAGGATGGTTGACATTGCAACAATGTCTTCTTCAGATAGTTGTACAGAGCTGTGACGTGGAGAGTCATTTGGGCCTCTGCCATATTCATACATCAATTTGGATCGGTGGCTTAGAGGGATGACCCGCCATGAGATCCAGCAACGGATCAAGTCAATTCCGGTTAAGCCATTCCCCAATAAGGCATTAATCCTTTTAATAGATGGAATAAGCTTCTTGCGTTCAGCAGCAGTAAGCTTATTAGGGAGCACAAACTTGGAATCCAGACGCTTCGCACGATAACCCGGCAATGGTTTTTCATTGGCTGGTGATGTGTCTTGGCAATAGAACCAGGTCTGATTCCAATCTTTGGGATGGCTCGGTAAGACTATTAAAGGAAAGACGGCGCCCTGTCGGTGCTGAATTGAGATTCCACCAAGCTCCAAACTAGGGCCGTTGGTGCATTCGTTCTGGTGGTTCAGATAAAATTATTCCCTGAAAAGTTCCACGGTCGATTCTTCTTGAATATATACCTCACAAAGAACTTGAAAATTGCAGATATTGGATATAGAGTTGGGTCCAATGTCTTGTGGGCGAAGCTTGAAGAAATATAGAACGTCTCGGAAGAATTTTGAGCCAGATGGTGAGAAGCCCCGATTCATGTGGTCAGTGAAGACAATAACTTCACCGTCTTTGGGATTAGGTCGTTCCTCGTCCAGGTCAGGAGCACGATAAGACATAATGTTTTTCTCTGGCAAAAATCCAATGGTGAAAAATTCTTTCAAGTTATCCTCACTTACTGTGGAGGGGACCCAGTTGTAGATTGTTGGTGCTTTGGACGGCATGATGAAAAAGGGGAAGCTAAAAAGAAAGTAATTTGTCAGTTCAATTTCTTTGATAGAGTTACAGGTTCATGATCATGATACAAATGAATCATGGCGGTTTAAATAAGGGCTAATGACATATAAAGGAAAGTCGGAGTCATAAGCCTCCATGACTAAAGATATTCAAAGGATGCCAGAAACAGAATTGGCTAAGTGCTGGCACAAACAAGTTTACCAAGTTGTCATTATTATTTTGGATCAAATGGCCATTCCGAAAAGAAAATATTCTAGACCTAAAAATCTAGTACAGATGAGTTCGTGAGTTATAATGAGGCCTCTATACATAAAAAAGGGATCTATGGGTATCAAAAATGGACGCAAAACAACTACCGCACGAGTTATGTGTTCCTTTTGGGATCAGAAGAGGTTGTGGAGGAGGAACTACAAGAAGGTCCATGATGAACAGCGAAGAACACCGATGAACTCGCAACCCTAATACAGATCCAAGTGCGTGAAGAAGAAGGAACTTATGAATGCAGATCTACTACGAAGAGTCGCCGCGGTTTCTCTGGATGAGCTCAGGGTGATGCAGTGGCCAACGTTGAGGGCAACGGTGAGTGCTACGGTAGCGGCGGAGTTCGAGAAGCAGAGAGGTGGCGAGAAGATGGAAGGAAGAAGAAGAAAGAGGAAGGACCGGCCAAGCCTATTTATAAGGGGACAAGTGAACAGGCAGGCGCGAGAATTGAGGAAGACCAAAATAATGATTATCCAGCTAAACGGATGCCTCGATTCTTGGAAGACATTAAAAGATAAAAATTCATTGAAGATGACGTCATAGCAGGCTTTCGTGTTTTCAAAAGATGATGTCATGGCGGGTTACAGAGTTTTTACATAGAAAGGAAGATGAATTTCGTCTAAGTGTTGAAGATTGACAAAGAACAGAGTTCAAGTCAACCTGGGGCCTAATGTTGGGGATATAGCTACCAGGTATGACCCGCCCAGGAGGGGCCGGGTCAACCCCAATGGCGGGTTACGAGAAGAAGCCCGGTAAACATTCAAGGTGATAGTTTATTAAGACTTACAGAAGGCCTAAAGCCCAGAGGCGGCTTAAGGCCTAATATTGTGAACCGCCATATGTAAAGAAAGACTTGTAAAGAAAGGCATGTAAAAGAAGTCACCGAGCCGGACATGTTCTATGAGCCGGCCGAGACTCTGTAGGCCGCCAGGCGTCAACCCGTGTATATAAGGGGATGACCTGGCGGCGGCTTAGGACAGACAACAACAACTCGAAGCCAAGCAAAGCGGATTCTCTCCCTGGTCATCAAAACCCCAGCAATTCCCTCACAACTAGACGTAGGCTTTTACCTTCATCGTAAGGGGCCGAACTAGTATAAACCTCTCGTGTCCTTTGTCCCGATTAACCCCTTAAAGCTTCCTAGTTGCGATGGCCCAACGACTAAGTCCTTTTGCTAGGACATCTGACGTGACAATTCCGTGACAGTGGTGAAGAAGATGGTGGTGGTGATGACAATTGTGCCTTCAGCTTTTTCATATTGTAGTTGAGGAGAGCAATTTCCTCCTTTAAATCATCGACCTCCAACTCTAGCTTCAAGATCTTTTCACATAAATCACCGTTGCTCTTCTGCCAAAAACGAGAAGGAATAGATCGGTTATTAGACCCATTAGCCCTCTTAGGGAGACTAGACGTCTTGAACTTCACATGCATATCCCCAGGTTGAGGTCGAGGAACATCCTCCTCCTCCGAACTTGAATCATCGATCCTCATCAAATGAGCATCCTCCTCATCATCCATAGTTCGACCATAAGGAGATAGGTCCCCATAAGTCTTTGGGTCAGCAATAAGATGTGAGACATAGCTCTCTCCGTCAGAGTCTTGAGATGACATCTTGCTCTAAATTTGTTGCAGAAATAGCTTGAAACAAAAATAGAGGATTGTGTCGTGGTACGGTGGTCAAAACCTTCGGGAGATTATATAATGAAATTTTACCGTCCAAATGAAGTATCGTGCAAGAAAATGGAGTCGGAGGGCACACGAGGTGCCCACGAGGCAGGGGGGTGAGCCCAGGGGGGTAGGGCTCGCCCTCCACCCTCGTGGATGCCTCGTGTCCTTTCTGGACTGCTTCTTATTTTTCTATTTTCTTAAATATTCCAAAACGGAGAAAAAATGTTGTTAGAACTATTTTGGAGTCGGTTTACTTATCATACCACATAACTATTCCTTTTCGGAGTCTGAAACATTCTGGAAAGTGTCCCTTATGTACTCCTTCGGGGTTACAATGTCAATAACATTGGTTTCAACATTTATGGGATTACCTGAGATATAATGTTTAATTATTTGACCCTTCACCACCTTCGGATTTGTGCTTTTGAAGCTGTTGATTTTTATGGCACCGGAGCGATAGACCTCCTCGATAACGTAAGGACCTTCCCATTTAGAGAGGAATTTTCCTGACAAAAATCTTAAATGAGAGTTGTATAACAGAACATAATCACCTACATTAAACTCACGCTTTTGTATCCTTTTGTCATGCCATTTTTTTTGACTTTTTCTTAAACAGTTTGGCATTCTCATAAGCATGGGTTCTCCACTCATCAAGTGAGCTAATGTCAAATAGTCTCTTCTCACCGGCAAGTTTGAAATCATAATTGAGCTCTTTAATGGCCCAATATGCCTTGTGTTCTAGTTCGAGAGGTAAGTGACATGCTTTTCCATAAACAATTTTATACAGAGACATACCCATAGGATTTTTATATGCAGTTTTATAGGCCCATAATGCATCATCAAGTTTCTTGGACCAATTCTTTCTAGATCTATTAACAGTCTTTTGCAAAAAATTAATTTAATCTCTCTATTACTCAGTTCTACTTGACCACTAGACTGTGGGTGGTATGGAGATGCAATTCTATGATTAACATCATACTCAGCAAGCATTTTACGAAAAGCGCCATGAATAAAATGTGAACCACCATCAGTCATTAAGTATCTAGGGACTCCAAACCTCAAAAAAATAACTTCTTTAAGCATCTTAATAGAGGTGTTATGATCAGCACTACTAGTTGGAATAGCTTCTACCCACTTAGTAATGTAATCAACAGCAACTAAAATATGTGTATACCCGTTAGAGGAAGGAAACGGTCCCATATAATCGAAGCCCCAAACATCAAATGCTTCATTAACAAGTGAATAATTCATAGGCATTTCTTGATGTCTACTGATATTACCAATTCTTTGACATTCATCACAAGACAAGACAAACTTACGGGCATCTTAGAAAAGAGTAGGCCAATAAAAATCGGATTGCAATACCTTATGTGCAGTTCTATCTCCAGCGTGGTGTCCTCCATAAGCCTCGGAGTGACACTTGCATAGGATCTGTTCCTGTTCATGCTCAGGTACACAACATCTAATAACACCATCTACTCCTTCTTTATAAAGGTGTGGGTCATCCCAAAAGTATGTCTTACATCATAGAAAAACTTTTTCTTTTGCTGGTATGTGAAACTAGGTGGTATAAATTTAGCAACAATGTAATTAGCATAATCAACTACCATGGAGCAGTACGAGAAGCATTTATGACAGCTAATTGTTCGTCAGGAAAACTATCATCAATAGGGATTAGGTCATCAAGAACATTTTCTAATCTAGACAAGTTGTTTGCAATGGGGTTCTCAGCTCCCTTCCTATCAATAATATGCAAATCAAATTCTTGTAGCAAGAGAACCCATCTAATATGTCTAGGTTTAGCATATTTATTTTCCATAAGATTAATAGCAGCATGATCAGTGTGAACAGTTACTTTAGAATCAACAATATAAGGTCTGAACTTATCACAAGCAAATACAACTGCTAAAAATTCTTTTTCAGTAGTAGCATAATTTCTCTGGGCATTGTCTAGAGTTTTACTAGCATATTGGATAACATTTAATTTCTTATCAACTCTTTATCCTAGAACAGAACCTACAACATAATCACTAGCATCACACATAATTTCAAAGGGTAAATTCCAATCAGGTGGTTGAACAATAGGTGTAGAAATTAAGGCTTTCTTAAGTATTTCAAATGCCTCTACACAATCTTCATCAAAGATAAAAGGAACATCTTTTTGTAAGAGATTAGTCAGAGGCCTAGAAATTTTTTAGAAGTCTTTAATGAACCTCCTATAAAAACCGGCATGACCAAGGAAACTTATTATACCTTTAGTGTCCTTAGGACACGGCATCCTTTCAATAGCATCAACTTTAGCTTTATCAACTTCAATAACTCTTTCAGAAATTTTATGACCCAATACAATACCTTCATTAACCATAAAGTGGCACTTCTCCCAATTCATGATAAGATTAGTTTCTTCACATCTCTGCAAAAGTCGATCAGGGTTGCTTAAGCAATCATCAAAATAAGTTCCATACACGGAGAAATCATCCATGAAAACCTCAACAATCTTTTCACAAAAGTCAAAGAATATAGCAGTCATACATCTTTGAAAGGTAGCAGGTGCATTACATAAACCAAAAGTCATGCGTCTATAAGCAAAGGTACCAAAAGGGCAAGTAAAAGTGGTCTTTTCCTGATCCTCTTTTGACACAGGTATTTGAGAGAAACCAGAATAACCGTCTAGAAAGCAAAAATGTGTATGTTTGCATAATCTTTCTAGCATTTGATCAATAAAAGGTAAAGGGTAATGATCCTTTTTAATATCTTTATTTAATTTGCAGAAGTCAATTACCATTCTATAACCTGTAACAATTATTTGTGGGATCAATTTATCTTTATCATTAGGAACAACAGTAATACCTCCCTTCTTAGGGACACAATGGACATGACTTACCCACTGACTATCAACAACAGGATAAAGTATACTTGCCTCCAGAAGCTTTAGTATTTCATTTCTTACCACTTCTTTCATCTTAGGATTTAACCATCATTGGTGATCAACAACCGGTTTAGCGTCTTTCTCCAATTTTATTTTGTGATGGCATAGAGTGGGACTAATGCCCTTAAGATCATCAAGAGTATATCCAAAAGCAGCACGGTGCTTCTTCAGAGTTTTCAATAATTTCTCTTCTTCCTGCTCTGAAAGGTTAGCACTAATAATAACAGGATATATCTTCCTTTCATCAAGATAAGCATATTTTAAGAGTATAGGTAATGGTTTAAGCTCAAACACGGGATCACCCTTGGGTGGAGGAGGATCCCCTAGAATTTCAACAGGCAAGTTGTGTTTCAAAATAGGTCCTTGTTTAAAGAATACTTCATCTATTTCCTTTCTTTCATTCATAAACATATCATTTTCATGGTCTAGCAAATATTATTCTAAAGGATCATTAGGAGGCACAGCAATAGAAGCAAGACCAATAATTTCATCTTTACTAGGCAACTCTTTATCATGGGATTGTCTACGAAATTTAGCAAAATTAAAATCATGAGACATATCCCCTAAACCAACAGTAACAATATCCTTTTTGCGGTCTATCTTAGCATTAATAGTATTCAAGAAGGGTCTACCAAATATAATGGGACAAAAGTCATCTTGTGGGGAACCAAGAACAAGAAAATCAGTAGGATATTTAACTTTCCCACACAAGACTTCAACATCTCTAAAAATCTCAATTGGTGAAATAGTATCTCTATTGGCAAGCTTAATTGTAACATCAATACCTTCTATCTCAGCAAGTGCAACCTCTATAAGGAATGAGGTATTGCACTCGCACTAGCACCCATGTCACATAAGCCATGATAGCAATGATCTCCTATTTTAACAGAAACAACAGGCATGCCTACAACAGGTCTATGTTTATTTTTAGTATCAGGTGTAGCAATTCTAGCAGCTTCATCACAAAAGTAAATAACATGCCCATCAATATTATCTACCAAGAGATCTTTAACCATAGCAATATTAGGTTCAACTTGAATTTTCTCAAAGGGTGTAGGTGTTCTAGCATTACTCTTATGAACCACAGTTGAAGCTTTAGCATGATCCTTTATTCTAACAGGGAAAGGTGGTTTCTCAATATAAGCGGTAGGAACAATAGGATCAACATTATAAGTGATAGTCTTTTCTTCAACTTTAATAGGTTCAACTACTTTTACTTCAATGTGAGGATGATATTTAAACCACTTCTCCTTAGGGAGATCAACATGAGTAGCAAATAATTCACAGAAAGAGGCTACTATCTCAGAGTCAAGTCCATATTTAGTGCTAAATTCACAAAAAGCATCGGTATCCATAAAAGATTTAACACAATCAAACTTAGCTGTTATACCTGACTCCTTACCTTCATCGAGTTCCCAATATTCAGAGTTGCATTTAATTCTTTCCAATAAATCCCATCTGAATGCAATAGTCTTCATCATAAAAGAACCAGTACAAGAAGTATCAAGCATGGAATGATTATTGAGAGAAAGCCGAGAATAAATTTTTTGAATAATAATTTATCTTGAGAGCTCATGATTGGGGCATGAATATAACATTGGCTTAAGCCTCCCCCAAGCTTGAGCGATACTTTCTCCTTCACGAGGCCAGAAATTATATATAATTATGATCACGATGAACCAGATGCATAGGATAAAACTTCTGATGAAATTCCAATTTCAATCGGTTGTAGTTCCATGATCCAATATCACCACATAGCCTAAACCATGTCAATGCCTTTCTCTTCAAAGATAAAGGGAAGACCTTTTCTTGATAACATCCTCGGGCATACCTGCAAGCTTAAATAATCCACAAACTTGATCCACATAGATTAGGTGCATATTGGGATGTAATGTTCCATCTCCTGTAAAAGGATTAGCTAGAAGTTTCTCTGTCATACCCAAAGGAATTTCAAAGTAAACATTTTCAGTAGGTTCAGTAGGTTGAGGAGAAACTCTTTGCTCCACTGGTCGGGATGAAGATACCCTGAACAAGCCCCTCAAAGGATTATTTTCCATAGTAACAAGTGACAATAAATTTCAGCACACTATATAATTGTTTCCTTACCAAATTCCACCTACCAAAGGCGCTTCACTCCCCGGCAACGGTGCTAGAAAAGAGTCTTGATGACCCACAAGTATAGGGGATCTATCGTAGTACTTTCAATAAGTAAGAGTGTTGAACCCAACGAGGAGCAGAACGAATTGACAAGTGGTTTTCAGTAAGGTATTCTCTGCAAGCACTGAAATTATCGGTAATAGATAGTTTTGTGATAAGGTAATTCGTAACGGGTAAAACGTAACAAAAGTAAACAAGGTGCAGCAAGGTAACCTAATCCTTTTTATAGTAAAGGACAAGCCTGGACAAACTCTTATATAAAGGAAAACGCTCCCGAGGACAGATGGGAATTATCATCAAGCTAGTTTTCATCATGCTCATACGATTCGCGTTCGTTACTTTGATAATTTGATATGTGAGTGGACCGGTGCTTGGTTACTGCCCTTCCTTGGACAAGCATACCACTTATGATTAACCCCCCTCGCAAGCATCCGCAACTACGAAAGAAGAATTAAGGTAAACCTAACCATAGCATGAAACATATGGATCCAAATCAGCCCCTTCTGAAGCAACACATAAACTAGGGTATAAGCTTCTGTCACTCTAGCAACCCATCATCTACTTATTACTTCCCAATGCCTTCCCCTAGGCCCAAAAAATGGTGAAGTGTCATGTAGTTGACGTTCACATAACACCACTAGAGGAAAGACAACATACATCTCATCAAAATATTGAACGAATACCAAATTCACAGGACTACTTATACCAAGACTTCTCCCATGTCCTCAGGAACAAACGTAACTACTCACAAATCATATTCATGTTCATAATGAAAGGGGTATTAATGTGCATAAAGGATCTGAACATATAATCTTCCACTGAATAAACCAACTAGCATCAACTACAATGAGTAATCAACACTACTAGCAATCCACAGGTACCAATCTGAGGTTTTGAGACAAAGATCGGATACAAGAGATGAACTAGGGTTTGAGAGGAGATGGTTCTGGTGCAGATGTTGATGGAGATTGACCCCCTCCCAATGAGAGGATCGTTGGTGATGATGATGGTGATGATTTCCCCCACTCGGAGGGATGTTTCCCCGGCAAAATAGCTCCGCCGGAGCCCTAAATTGGTTTTGCCAAGGTTCCGCATCGAGACGGCGGTGCTTCGTCCCGAAAACTTCCTTCTGATTTTTTCCAAGGCAAAATACACCTGATGACCCACAAGTATAGGGGATCTATCGTAGTCCTTTCTATAAGTAAGCGTGTCGAACCCAACGAGGAGCAGAAGGAAATGATAAGCGGTTTCCAGCAAGGTATTCTCTACAAGTACTGAAATAAGTGGTAACAGATAGTTTTGTAATAAGATAATTTGTAACGAGCAACAAGTAACTAAAGTAAATAAGGTGCAGCAAGGTGGCCCAATCCTTTTTGTAGCAAAGGACAGGCCTGGACAAACTCTTATATGATGTAAAGCGCTCCTGAGGACACATGGAAATATCGCCAAGCTAGTTTTCATCACGTGCATATGATTCGCGTTCGGTACTTTGATAATTTGGTATGTGGGTGGACCGGTGCTTGGGTGTTGCCCTTACTTGGACAAGCATCCCACTTATGATTAACCTCTATTGCAAGCATCCGCAAATACAACAAAAGTATTAAGGTAAACCTAACCATAACATGAAACATATGGATCCAAATCGGCCCCTTACGAAGCAACGCATAAACTAGGGTTTAAGCTTCTGTCACTCTAGCAACCCATCATTTACTTATTACTTCCCAATGCCTTCCTCTAGGCCCAAATAATGGTGAAGTGTCATGTAGTCGACGTTCACATAACACCACTAGAGGAGAGAAAACATACATCTCATCAAAATATCGAACGAATACCAAATTCACATGACTACTAATAGCAAGACTTCTCCCATGTCCTCGGGAACAAAAGTAACTACTCACAAAGCATAAACATGTTCATAATCAGAGGGGTATTAATATGCATATAGGATCTGAACATATGATCTTCCACCAATTAAACCAACTAGCATCAACCAAGGAGTAATTAACACTACTAGCAACCTACTAGCACCAATCCCGGACTTGGAGACAAGAATTGGATACAAGAGATGAACTAGGGTTTTGAGATGAGATGGTGCTGATGGAGATTGCCCTCTCCTGATGAGAGGAGCGTTGATGGTGACGATGGCGATAATTTCCCCCTCCGGGAGGGAAGTTTCCCCGGCAGAACAGCTCTGCCAGAGCCCTAGATTGATTCTGCCAAGGTTCCGCCTCGTGGCGGCGGAGTTTCGTCCGAGAAGATGGCTTCTGATTTTTTTTCCATCGAAAGACTCCATATAGCAGAAGATGGCCACCGGAGGGCTAGCAGGGGGCCCACGAGGTAGGGGCATGCCCAGGGGGGTAGGGCGCGCCCCCCACCTTCGTGGGAAGGGTGTGCCCCCCTAGTGAGGTTCTTGTGCTCAGTATTTTTTATATATTTGGAAAACATCATTCGTGAAGTTTCAGGACTTTTGGAGCTGTGCATAATAGGTCTCTAATATTTGCTCCTTTTCCAGCCCAGAATCCCAGCTGCCGGCATTCTCCCTCTTTATGTAAACCTTATAAAATAAGAGAGAATAGGCATAAGTATTGTGACATAATGTGTAATAACAGCCCATAATGCAATAAATATTGATATAAAAGCATGATGCAAAATGGACGTATCAACTCAGCCAAGCATAGACCTCGCTTGTCTTCAAGCGAAAAGCCGAAATCAAAAAATATGTCCACATGTTTAGAGATAGAGGTGTCGATAAAAATAAAGTACGGACATGAGGGCATCATGATCATTCTTAGAACATCAACTTACATAATTCTTTGTCATATAATATCTGATGCTAGAGTAATAATTCAATCACAATATCAAGTATGAATCGTAAACTTCATTGAAAACTAACAAACTACAATCTCAGCCATTGAAGCAATTGCAATTTATCATAACATAGGAAAGAGTCAATGATAAGTGCTTTTCAGCAAGTCCACATACTCAACTATCATATAATCTTTCACAATTGCTGACACTCACGCAATACTTATGGGTATGGAGTTTTAATCGGACACGGAGAAAGATAGGGGCTTATAGTTTTGCCTCCCAATGTTTTACCTCAAGGGTAATGTCAGCAGTAATAGTTCATGAAAACTCACATCCAATTAGCCATATATACCAGGATCTTTCCAACATATTGTGCTTGCCAAAGGATAAAATGTAAAAAGGAAGGGTGAAGATCACCATGACTCTTATGCAATGTAGGAGATAAAAGTACAAGATAGGCCCTTCGCAGAGGTAAGCAGAGGTTGTCATGCTGAAAGTGCAACGATCCCTAGGTGGTTTTGGTAATTCATAACAACATATAGCTCATTGAGATAATGCTATTCCAAGATGATTATTTCAGGAAAGCTCAATGATTGGCATGGCATGGATGTGAAAGTGGAACCCTCAAAATGCTAAGGACAAAGGATTGGCTCAAGCTCAAAAGCTCAAGACTCTTCATTTTATATTTTAGTGATCCAAGATCACATTGAGTCTTTAGAAAAAGCCAATACTATTAAGGAGGGATGAGTTGTTGCTTAATGAGCCTCTTGCTTCATGTGCTTAATGATATGCTCCAAAATCCTCAACTACTTTCCCATATCCACATATGACCTAAACCCTAAGCCAAACTCGGTCCTACCGATTCTTCCTATCCGGCGCCACCGAGTTTCACTTGTCATTAGCCACTGCCAAACCCTAGCAATTCGGTTCTACCGATAAGGATCTCGGTCTCACCGAGATGGGGTTGCAAACTCTCTGTTTCCCTTTTGTAACTTTTCGGTCCCACCGAAAGAGCGAATCGGTCCCACCGAGATTGCAATGTAAACTCAGTGTTTCCCATTTGTAACTTTTCGGTCTCACCGAGTTCCACTCGGTCTCACCGAAAGAGCAAATCGGTCCCACCGAGTTTGCCTGACCAACTCTCTGGTTAGCTAATTACTAAATTCGGTCTCACCGAGTTTGTGTAATCGGTCTCACCGAGATTACGTTATGCCCAAACCCTAACCATATCGGTCCTACCGAGTTGCATATCAGTCCCACCGAAAATCACTAACGGTCACTAGGTTTACATTTTCGGTCTGACCGAGCTTGTTGATTCGGTCCCACCGAGATTGGAAAATTGTGTAACGATTGGATTTTGTGTGGAGACTATATATACCCCTCCACCTTCTTCTCATTCGAGGAGAGAGCCATCAGAACACACACACCATTCCAACTCATATGTTCTGAGAGAGAACCACCTACTCATGTGTTGAGACCAAGACATTCCATTCCTACCATATGAATCTTGATCTCTAGCCTTCCCAAGTTGCTTTCCACTCAAATCTTCTTTCCACCAAATCCAAATCCTATGAGAGAGAGTTGAGTGTTGGGGAGACTATCATTTGAAGCACAAGAGCAAGGAGTTCATTACCTACACACCATTTGTTACTTCTTGGAGAGTGGTGTCTCCTAGATTGGCTAGGTGTCACTTGGGAGCCTCCGACAAGATTGTGGAGTTGAACCAAGGAGTTTGTAAGGGCAAGGAGATCGCCAACTTCATGAAGATCTACCACTAGTGAGGCAAGTCCTGTGTGGGCGATGGCCATGGTGGGATAGACAAGGTCGCTTCTTCGTGGACCCTTTGTGGGTGGTTGCTTCTTCGTGGACCCTTCGTGGGTGGAGCCCTGTGTGGACTCGCGCAACCGTTGCCCTTGGGTGGAGCCCTGTGTGGACTCGCGTAACCATTACCCTTCGTGGGTTGAAGTCTCCATCAACGTGGATGTAGGATAGCACCACCTATCCGAACCACGGGAAAAACATCCGTGTCTCCAATAGCATTTGAATTCTCCAAACCCTTCCCTTTACATTCTTGCAAGTTGCATGCTTTACTTTCCGCTGCCAATATACTCTTTGCATGCTTGCTTTAATTGTGTGATGATTGCTTGACTTGTCCTAAAATAGCTAAAATCTGCCAAGAACTAAAATTGGGAAAAGGTTAAGTTTTTATTTGGTCAAGTAGTCTAATCACCCCCCTCTAGACATACTTTCGATCCTACAAGTGGTATCAGAGCTTTGGTCTCCATTTGCTTGATCTCCATAGCTTTTGGTGGTCATAGCCTTGGTTTCACAACCTAGGAGAGTATGGCGTCTAGCGAGGGAAATTATCACCGCAGAGGTCCTTACTTTGATGGTACTAATTTTGCTAGTTGGAAGCATAAAATGAAAATGCATATTCTTGGACATAACCCCGCTGTTTGGGCTATTGTGTGTGTTGGTTTGCAAGGTGACTTCTTTGACGGGGGAGAACCAAACCGTGAAGCTACCGCGGATGAGTTGAAGATGTTGCAATACAATGCTCAAGCTTGTGATATTCTCTTCAACGGATTGTGCCCCGAAGAATTCAACAAAATCAGCCGCCTTGAGAATGCAAAGGAAATTTGGGACACTTTGATTGATATGCACGAAGGTACCGACTCCGTCAAGGAATCCAAGTTGGATGTGCTTCAAAGCCAACTTGACAAGTTCAAGATGAAGGATGGTGAAGGTGTCGCTGAAATGTACTCTAGGCTTGCTCTCATCACAAATGAGATTGCCGGCTTAGGAAGTGAAGAGATGACCGATAGATTCATCATCAAGAAGATCCTAAGAGCCTTGGATGGAAAATATGATACCGTGTGCACATTGATCCAAATGATGCCCAATTACAAAGATCTCAAGCCAACAGAGGTGATTGGAAGAATTGTTGCTCATGAGATGTCACTTAAGGATAAAGAGGAACTTCACAACAAATCAAGTGGTGCCTATAAAGCCTCATGTGAAGCCCCTACATCATCAAGTGAGAAACAAGACTTCAATGAAGAATTGAGCTTAATGGTGAAGAACTTCAACAAGTTCTATAAGAGTAGAAGCAAAGATAGAAGCTCCAAGTCAAGGTCCTACAATGACAAAAGATCTTCTAGTCGAGAGCGAAACTGTTACAATTGTGGAAGACCCGGACACTATTCCAATGAGTGTACGGCTCCCTACAAGAGAAGAGAAGATTCTCCAAAAAGAAGAAGCAAAGGATCACCACCAAGAGAGAGAAGGAGTAGAGATGATCGTTATGAACGAAGATACTCACGGAGAAGCAAGGATTCGGAAAGGAAGGAAAAATCATCAAGGATCTACACAAGACGAAGACATCAAGCTCATGTTGGTGAATGGGTATCCGGCTCTGACTCCGACAGCCACTCCGAGAGAAGTTATCACTCTGACTCCGAAGATACTCAAGATGAAGGTGTTGCCGGTCTAGCACTTGTGTCAACCAACTCCTACGACATATTTGACTCACCAAATGAAGAAATTGGAAGATGCTTCATGGCCAAAGGTCCTAAGGTAACACACCCCGAGTATGTTGATTTCAATAGTGATGAAGATGACTTGTTAGGTGATGATTTGCTTGGTGACAACTCTAGTGATGAATACTATGATGAAAGACCAATTAATCATGCTAAAACGAGTGACAATGATAAGGAGAAGATTGAGGCTCTAACTAAAGAACTAAAACTCTTAAGTTAGCTCATGACACTATCTTCGAAGATCATCGAGAACTTTTAAGAGCTCATGAGAAACTACGCTTTGAAAAGCTCAATCTTGAGCAAGAGCATGAGTTCTTAAAGGCAATCAATGATGATCTCCGCAAGAAAAGTTCTTCTTACATTGCCAAGCGTTTACTCTTATCCACTTACATGCCTCAAGTCAAGTCTAACAAGAAAGATTCTTCCTCTAGTAGTAACAATGATCATGCTAAATCCAATATTGTTGCTTCTAGTAGTTCTCTTGATTCCACTAATGATTCTCTTAGCCAAGTTACACTTGAGCAAGAAAATAGCTTATTGAAGGGAATTATAGAGAAAGGAGTGTACAAAAGTCTTGCCGGGAGTAAGCAATTCGAGGAAATTGTGCGCAAGCAAGGAATGCACCGGAAGAATCAAGGTGTTGGTTTTGAACGAAAGTTCAATGCCAATGGAGTTGAATGGGAAGAAGATCAATACCCCAAGACAAAGTTTGTCCCTCAACAAGAGAAGTATACTTCTTTCAAGGGGACACAAGCTTAAGATGATCTTCCACCACAAGACTACGAGCAAAAAGGCAAGGACAAGCTTCAAGAGGAAATTGATGCATTGAAGAAGCTCCTAAGACCTTAGTTAAGTGGATTCCCAAGACTACTTCAAGTTCCACTTCATCAAGTACGACTACAACTCCAAGGATTCCCATCAAGATGATGTGGATCCAAAAGAAGAAGAACTAGAGAGTTCTTGAGGGTGACTCCGCCAACATACTTCACTCTTATCATTTTGGCAAGAACAAGTGCAATCAACTTCCACATCTTGCACTAGTTCAAGGAGTCACAAACCCTCTTGTTGGTAAGACAAGGGACAAGGTAACCTAAAAGTTTTCATGGACATCATCTTTTGTGTGCATCACTCTATGTCTATGGATATCCTTGTTTGTTCCTTGTGGTACTAACCCATGTAGGTATTGAAAGTGCAATTCACTCATATGGATAGCTCCAAGAGATCTACATCAACATTGAGCATCCACATCTTCAATATCTACATGAAGTCATCATCGACAAAACCCAAGGTTAGTTCATCCCTCTTAGGGGGGATATCACATCTAGGGGGGGCTTTACTCTAAGACTTGAGCTAAAGCAACTCTAAAGATGTGAACACAACAATGCTTTATGTAAAAGTGGTAACCCCACTTGAGCTTAAACGATGAGTATGACCTATGATCAAGTGTTCTCACTTGACTCCTAAGTCAATATACTCATATATAGATGACCTAGTCATCGCAAAATTCTTGATAGATGCTAGAATTGGTTGTGCATGCCTTGCCACATATTTCATTTGCCATCTTATTGTGTGAGCATGCTGGTCGCATATTTTACTCATTCGAGGACATCCACTTGTTGTTTTTGATTGTTCGGCTTTATTTCTTTTTGCCAAGTGGATGGACAAGAATGCCTAAGAACCTCCTCTAGCTATCTATGCTTTTCTCGTCTTAAACTCTATTCATGCTGCATCACAAAATTTGATCAAGTCAGATTCGAACCACTCTGTGTGAGGAGCGCTCGGAGTCCCCGATTCGTCATAGACTTAAACTTCCAAAACCTCTTTATGATTCTTGGTCTGACCGATACTCCACTTTCGGTCCTACCGAGATCATTAAGTTGATCTAGGTTTTCGATCTCGGTGCAACCGATTTGAACCTTTCGGTCACGCCGAGTTTCAATAACTGCACGCAGTTATAAATCTCGGTGCCACCGAGTTGTTCCACTCGGTCACACCGACAGGGTCGGGCTATATATAGTCACGGGCAAAATTTGGAAATTTCTCCGAACCCCTTCGCCCGCGCGATAGCCTGCTCTGCCCTTGAGGTCTCCGGATCGTCTTCTCGCCGCTAGCAGCCTCCAGTCGCTGGTCTCCATCGCCGTCAACGGGAATTCTGCCCCGCCGTTGCCGCCGTAGCAAGTCCCCGCCGAACTAGGGTATGGACTTGATCTTTGTGCTATTCCTCAATCTGATTCCTAGCACATTGTGATCATATTGTTTCCAGCCACGTTTGATAAACTTCTATCCAGTCAAAACGCTCATAGATTAGGTTTGATTCGAAAATTCTAGGTTTAGGTTTCCACCGAAACCATCTCGGACCCACCGAGTTGAAAAACTCGGTCCCACCAATTTGGCTTATGCCATTGCACAAGTGAGACTCGGTCTGACCGAGAATTACTTATCGGTGTGACCGATTTTTGAACTCAGTGAAACCCTAGCAGTCTTGGTGCCACCGAACTGTGACTTGGTCCTACCGAGTTCACTAGTTTAGGTTCCAAAACTGCTTCGGTATCACCGAGTTTGAAAATCGGTAGATCCGAGATGATTTCAGTGGGAAACTAAAACTAAGTTTTTGGATCATTCTTTTGGCAAAAATCTCTGCATTTTGTGATGCTCATCCACTCTATCTCCTCTATAATCTATTCACAGGGTCAGCAGTCAGTTTGCAGCATGTCAGACCAGAGTGATAGCCAGAATCTGTCAGAGCAGCAAGTGGTGATGAGTGAGGGCACTAGTCCCTCCAGTTCATCTGATGAAGGCAGCAGGAGCACTCCTAGCAATTTGCCAAAGGCTGCCACGAGACAAAGGAAGAAGAAAACTTCAGACTCTGAAGATAAGGACTATGTGGCAGAGGAAGAGGCCACTTCCAAGAGAATTGAACCAGCTCAAGGCACTAAGCCAGGTCTGAAAATCAAAAGGCCAGCAGGCAGGCAGCCCATGTCAAAGGCTAGAGCCTCAACTAAGAAGCCCACTTCCCAAGAGCCAGCTGCAGCTGAGGGCAAGAAAAGGAAGGAGAGGGTGAAGAAGACTGTGGCTAGAGTGCTTGGAAAAGCTTCCATCATGGAAGAAGAAGAGGAAGAAGAGGTAGCTGCACCAGCACCCAAAGCACCCAAGCTGATGGGTGATGCCATAAGGTTAGGGGCTACTGCATCTAAGCCCAAAGCTGCCTCCAAGCCAAAACCTAAGAGAAATACAAGGAGCATTCCTGCAGCTGAGAAGAACAAGGCCCCAGTGCCTGAGACTGTTGCTGAGGATGAGGAGGAGAATGTCCTGAGAAAGCTAAAGCCCAAGATCCCAGACCACAACGATGCACATTCTGTGGCTGAGGATATGAAGCTCAGGAGAGATTCAGGGCTGAGGAAATGGAGAGAAGCAGACCCGTATGCTTCAAGGAGAAGGACTGCCGTGGACTACAGGTTTCACACCAAGGAGCAGCAGGATTTCTATGAGACTGTTTTGCTAGATAAGAAGCCAATTGTCTGTGACATGAGATGGGTTGAGTGGACCTACATAAGGGAGAAGGAGGAACACTACCCATGAGTATATGACAGCTTTCATGCTTGTGGAGTAGCTGACTTTGTTGGGCAGAAGCTCACAAAGTGGAATGAGGAACTTATCATGCAGTTCTACTCCACGGCACACTTTTATCCAGATGGGAGGATCACATGGATGTCTGAGGGTACAAGGTACCAATCCACAGTGGCTGAGTGGGCACAGATCATTAATTCCCCAGAGGAGCAAGATGATGACTTGGATATCTATGCCAAGAAGAAGATGGACCATAACTCCATGTCCAATATGTACAAGGAAATTCCCAATGAAGCTCTTGACACCTTCAAGTTTGGCTCTGTGCATTACCTTCTGTCAGGGCTCCCGACGATCAATTGGATACTAAGGCACACCTTATTGCCTAAGTCTGGAGATCACAAGATGATCAGAGGTCATGCTATCAACTTGCTACATGTGTTTGATGTGCCTCAGAAGTTCAAGGTGATGAGCCTCATAGTGGAAACAATTAAGAGGACTGCAGCAGATCAGAAGAGGAGCTGTGGATATGCCCCTCAAATTCAGGAGCTCATCAACTCCAAGATGGGCACAGGCATATATCTGTTGGACAAGGAACACCTGCCCATCCATCCAGATTTCGAGGACAATGAAGTTGTCATGAATGAGAACGAGCCATCATCTGCTCAAGAATTTGCAAAGAAGGAGAAGGCGAGGAAGGATAAAGCTGCCAAGATGCCTACCCAAGAGGAGGCATCTGAATACTTCTTGAAGACTAAACAAGAGCAGCATGGTTACTTGATTGCATCCATGCTGAGGATTGAGCAAAGTCTGGTCACCCTCACTAAGAATCAGCAGAACCTAGAGAGGATCATGGAACAGAAGTTCTATGACTTAGATGTCAAGGTAACGTAAGTTCAGTCTGCAGTGGAGCAGCTTCAGGAGGACATGCAGGAGAGGAGAGGCAGGACTACCACTCATACCTTTGCCAGAGTGCCACGAGGCCCGAGGTCATCTGCCGTGCCAGTTGCTGACACCAGAGCCACCACTTCAGCACCAGCTACAGCCTCAGTTCCACCAGCTCCAGCATCTACTTCAGCTCCAACTCCAGCGACTACTTCAACATCTACAGAAGCCTTCATCCTTGGAGTGATCCGGACTCCACCACCCTGAAGATCAAGCCTGAGCGTCGATCTAGTGCTATGCATTTTCTAGGAACTTTTTGGTAACTTGTTGCCAAAGGGGGAGAAGATGTATAGATCATAGGCTTCGAGAGAGAGAGTGTTGCTTTTCTCTCTTGCTTTATTTGGTGGTTTTTCGAACTTGTTTGCTTTTGAGTGCCTGAGATACTACGTCATTATTTGTGAGACATTGATGATCATGTGTTTGATCATAAGCTACACTTAATGCTTGCTTAATGCTATTATCTTATCTTATATGATCATTCATTATTCTTGGTGATGAGTGCATGTATTTCATTCTTATCATTTTGAGCGCTCCACCAAGATGTATGTGACATGGAAGAGTAACCCATGACTCTAACTCTTTGTGCATTTGCAGTCCAAAGCAAATTTTAAATATGCACAAATTTAGGGGGAGCTCTTACTTATCACATACTTCTCAAAGCAACGATATATTTCATGATTATTATCTTTTGTCGAAGCTTTGATCTATATGTTGTCATCAATTACCAAAAAGGGGGAGATTGAAAGTGCAATGATCCCTAGGTGGTTTTGGTAATTCATAACAACATATAGCTCATTGAGCTAATGCTATTCCAAGATGATTATTTCAGGAAAGCTCAATGATTGGCATGGCATGGATGTGAAAGTGGAACCCTCAAAATGCTAAGGACAAAGGATTGGCTCAAGCTCAAAAGCTCAAGACTCTTCATTTTATATTTTAGTGATCCAAGATCACATTGAGTCTTTAGGAAAAGCCAATACTATTAAGGAGGGATGAGGTGTTGCTTAATGAGCCTCTTGCTTCATGTGCTTAATGATATGCTCCAAAATCCTCAACTACTTTCCCATATCCACATATGACCTAAACCCTAAGCCAAACTCGGTCCTACCGATTCTTCCTATCCAGCACCACCGAGTTTCACTTGTCATTAGCCACTGCCAAACCCTAGCAATTCAGTTCTACTGATAAGGATCTCGGTCTCACCGAGATGGGGTTGCAAACTCTCTGTTTCCCTTTCGTAACTTTTCGGTCCCACCGAAAGAGCGAATCGGTCCCACCGAGATTGCAATGTAAACTCAGTGTTTCCCCTTTGTAACTTTTCGGTCTCACCGAGTTCCACTCGGTCTCACCGAAAGAGCAAATCGGTCCCACCGAGTTTGCCTGACCAACTCTCTGGTTAGCTAATTACTAAATTCGGTCTCACCGAGTTTGTGTAATCGGTCTCACCGAGATTACGTTATGCCCAAACCCTAATCATATCGGTCCTACCAAGTTGCATATCAGTCCCACCGAAAATCACTAACGGTCACTAGGTTTACATTTTCGGTCCGACCGAGCTTGTTGATTCGGTCCCACCAAGATTGGAAAACTGTGTAACGGTTGGATTTTGTGTGGAGACTATATATACCCCTCCACCTTCTTCTCATTCGAGGAGAGAGCCATCAGAACACACACACCATTCCAGCTCATATGTTCTGAGAGAGAACCACCTACTCATGTGTTGAGACCAAGACATTCCATTCCTACCATATGAATCTTGATCTCTAGCCTTCCCAAGTTGCTTTCCACTCAAATCTTCTTTCCACCAAATCCAAATCCTATGAGAGAGAGTTGAGTGTTGGGGAGACTATCATTTGAAGCACAAGAGTAAGGAGTTCATTACCTACACACCATCTGTTACTTCTTGGAGAGTGGTGTCTCCTAGATTGGCTAGGTGTCACTTGGGAGCCTCCGACAAGATTGTGGAGTTGAACCAAGGAGTTTGTAAGGGCAAGGAGATCGCCTACTTCGTGAAGATCTACCACTAGTGAGGCAAGTCCTGTGTGGGCGATGGCCATGGTGGGATAGACAAGGTTGCTTCTTCGTGGACCCTTTGTGGGTGGTTGCTTCTTCGTGGACCCTTCGTGGGTGGAGCCCTGTGTGGACTCGCGCAACCGTTGCCCTTGGGTGGAGCCCTGTGTGGACTCGCGAAACCGTTACCCTCCGTGGGTTGAAGTCTCCATCAACGTGGATGTAGGATAGCACCACCTATCCAACCACGGGAAAAACATCCGTGTCTCCAATAGCGTTTGAATTCTCCAAACCCTTCCCTTTACATTCTTGCATGTTGCATGCTTTACTTTCCGCTGCCAATATACTCTTTGCATGCTTGCTTGAATTGTGTGATGATTGCTTGACTTGTCCTAAAATAGCTAAAATCTGCCAAGAACTAAAATTGGGAAAAGGTTAAGTTTTTATTTGGTCAAGTAGTCTAATCACCCCCCTCTAGACATACTTTCGATCCTACACATGCGCTTTTATGGGTTGGATGCACAAAATCTTAATGCGAAAGAACGTCACTTTATATTGCCACTTATGATATGGACCTTTATTATGCAGTCTGTCGCTTTTATTACTTCCATATCACACGCTCGTATAAAGCTTATTTCCTCCACACCAATCAATCATACATATTTAGAGAGCAATTTTTATTGCTTGCACCGATGACAACTTACTTGATGGATCTTACTCAATCCATAGGTAGGTATGGTGGACTCTTATGGCAAGACTAGTTTAAGGGTATTTGGAAGCACAAGTAGTATCTCTACTTGGTGCAATGAATTTGGCTAGCATGAGGGGGAAAGGCAAGCTCATCATGTTGGAAGATCCAAGACAATATAATTTATCTCAGATGTAAGAAAATATAACCCATTACGTTGTCTTCCTTGTCCAATATCAACTCTTTAGCATGTCATATTTTAATGAGTGCTCACAATTATAAAAGATGTCCAAGATGGTATATTTATATGTGAAGACCTCTCTTTCTTTATTACTTCCTATTAATTGCAACAATGACCAAAACTGTGTTTGTCAACACTCAATAACTTTTATTCATCATACTCTTTCTATGTGAGCTCATTACTCTCCATAAGACTCACATGATCACTTTGTTTCTTTTTATTTCTTTCTCTTTTCTTTTATTCACTTAGGATCATGGCAAAAATAAATCAAGCCCTTAACTCAACACTAATCTTTATTATATAGCTCACGGACTCGATTACATAAAAGGATAATAAAGCAAAACTCACGACTAGATCATACTAAGAACTTTTATTCTACTAGATCAAGATATTACCAAAAGGATCGAACTAAGAAAAACGGTAAAGATAAAAGTGATGGTGATACGATACCGAGGCACTCCCCCAAGCTTGGCAGTTGCCAAGTGGAGTGCCCATCCCATGTAATTATGTCTCTCTTTTCGGGGATGGTGATGTGATATTCTTGGCGATGATGCCCCTCAAGATACGGTTCTCCTCCTCAAGCTTGTCGACTTGCTGTTTGAGGTCCATTATTTCCTTTTGGAGTTTTCCTGTAACAGCCAAAGCTCCCTGCACCCAAGGGTGCTGCATAGCTGCGGGAGAACCAGTGACACTCCTTTTCATATTCTCATAAGAAAGAAATCTAACGTTGGAAGGGATAACCGAGTTTGGAATAGCTAAGCTCTACAGTTCTCCCATTGTGAATCCAGCTTGGAGGCGGGAAGTGACTTCTTGATCTTCTTCCATAGCATCTATCCTCTTCAAATCAGCCTCCATCTCTTCCTCCGTTGCTGGCCCAAAGGGGTCAACATGATCGTTTGTTGTTGATCTCGGTGCCGGATGAGACACCTGGCTCTCCCCGACTGACTTGCGAATACATCCTGCTCTAATCTGCAGCAGCAACAGTTCGAAACACAAACAGGAGATAATTGCGTGATACGGGAGTCAAAACCCCCGGGAGATTATATAATGAATTTTTACCGACCAAAATACATATTGTGTAAGAAAACGGAGTCCGGAGAGCACACGAGGTGCCCACAGGGTAGGGGGCGTGCCCTCCACCCTCGTGGAGCCCTCGTGTCCTTCCCGGACTGCTGCTTATTTTTATATTTTTCTAAATATTTCAAAATGGAGAAATATTGCCTCAAAACTGTTTTGGAGTCGGTTTACTTACCGTACCACATACCTATTCCTTTTCGGAGTCTGAAACGTTTCGGAAAGTGTCCCTTATGAATTCCTCCGGGGTTACGATTTCAATAACAATGGTTTCAACATTTATGGGATTACCTGAGATATAATGTTTTATTCTTTGACCGTTTACCACCTTCGGATTTGTGCCTTCAAAGTTGTTGATTTTTATGGCACCAGAACGGTAGACCTCCTCGATAACGTAAGGACCTTCCCATTTAGAGAGAAGTTTTCCTGCAAAAAATCTTAAATGAGAGTTGTATAGCAATACATAATCACCTACATTAAACTCACGCTTTTGTATCCTTTTGTCATGCCATCTTTTAACTTTTTCTTTAAACAACTTGGCATTTTCATAGGCTTGGATTCTCCAGTCATCAAGTGAGCTAATATCAAATAACCTCTTCTCACCGGCAAGTTTAAAATCATAAATAAGTTCTTTAATAGCCCAATAAGCCTTGTGTTCTAGTTCGAGAGGCAAGTGACATGCTTTTCCATAGACCATTTTATACGGAGACATACCCATAGGATTTTTGTATGCAGTTCTATAGGCCCATAATGCATCATCAAGTTTCTTGGACCAATTCTTTCTAGACCTATTAACAGTCTTTTGCAAAATTAATTTGAGCTCTCTATTACTCAATTCTACTTGACCACTAGACTGAGGGTGATAAGGAGATGCAATTCTATGATTAACATCATATTTAGCAAGCATTTTACGGAAAGCACCATGAATAAAATGTGAACCACCATCAGTCATTAAATATCTAGGGACTCCAAATCTTGGAAAAATAACTTCTTTAAGCATTTTAATAGAAGTGTTATGATTAGAACTACTAGTTGGAATAGCTTCTACCCACTTAGTAACGTAATCAACAGCAACTAAAATATGTGTATAACCATTAGAGGAAGGAAAAGGTCCCATATAGTCAAAGCCCCAAACATCAAATGGTTCAATAACAAGTGAATAATTCATAGGCATTTCTTGACGTCTACTAATATTACCAATTCTTTGACATTCATCACAAGATAAGACAAACTTACGGGAATCCTTGAAGAGAGTAGGCCAATAAAAACCAGATTGCAGTACCTTATGTGCAGTCCTATCTCCAGCATGGTGTCCTCCATAAGCTTCGGAGTGACACTTGCGTAGGATCTGTTCCTGTTCATGCTCAGGTACACAACGTCTAATAACACCATCTACTCCTTCTTTATAAAGATGTGGGTCATCCCAAAAGTAATGCCTCAAATCATAGAAGAACTTTTTCTTTTGCTGGTATGTGAAACTAGGTGGTATAAACTTAGCAACAATGTAATTAGCATAATCAGCATACCATGGAGCAGTATGATAAGTATTTAGGACATTTAATTGCTCATCAGGAAAGCTAGCATCAATAGGTAGTGGGTCATCAAGCACATTTTCTAACCTAGACAAGTTGTCTACAACGGGGTTCTCAGCTCCTTTTCTATCAACAATATGCAAATCAAATTCTTGTAGCAAGAGAACCCATCTAATAAGTCTAGGTTTAGCATCTTTCTTTTCCATGAGATATTTAATAGCAGCATGATCAGTGTGAATAGTTACTTTAGAATCAACAATATAGGGTCTGAACTTATCACAAGCAAATACAACTGCTAAGAATTCTTTTTCAGTAGTAGCATAATTTCTTTGAGCATTGTCTAGGGTTTTAGTAGAATATTGAATAACATTTAATTTTTTATCAACTCTTTGTCGAACAGCACCTACAGCATAATCACTAGCATCACACATAATTTCAAAGGGTAAATTCCAATCAGGTGGCTGAACAATAGGTGCAGAGATCAATGCTTTCTTAAGTATTTCAAATGCTTCTATGCAATCATCATCAAAAACAAATGGTATATCTTTTTGTAATAAATTAGTCAGAGGCCGAGAGATTTTTGAGAAGTCCTTGATGAACCTCCTTTAAAAACCGGCATGACCAAGGAAACTTCTTATACCTTTGATGTCCTTGGGACATGGCATATTTTCAATAGCATCAACCTTGGCTTTATCAACTTCAATACCTCTTTCAGAAACTTTATGCCCCAAGACAATACCTTCATTAACCATAAAGTGGCACTTTTCCCAATTCAAGACAAGATAGGTTTCTTCACATCTGTGCAAAACTCGATCAAGGTTGCTCAAGAAATCATCAAAAGAAGATCCATAGACAGAAAAATCATCCATGAAAACCTCACAAATCTTTTCACAAAAGTCAAAGAATATAGCCATCATGCATCTTTGAAAGGTAGCAGGTGCATTACATAAACCAAAAGGCATACGTCTATAAGCAGAAGTACCAAAAGGGCATGTAAAAGTAGTCTTTGATTGATCTTTGGCTGACACAGGTATTTGAGAGAAACCAGAATAACCATCTAGAAAGCAAAAAATGTGTATGTTTAGATAATCTTTCTAGCATTTGATCAATAAAAGGTAAGGGGTAATGATCCTTTTTAGTAGCCTTATTTAATTTGCGGAAATCAATTACCATCCTATAGCCTGTAATAATTCTTTGAGGAATCAATTCATCTTTATCATTAGGAACAACAGTAATACCTCCTTTCTTAGGGACATAATGGACAGGGCTTACCCACTGACTATCAGCAACGGGATAAATTATACCTGCCTCAAGGAGCTTTAGTATCTCCTTTCTTACCACTTCTTTCATTTTAGGATTCAGCCGGCGTTGATGATCACAAACTGGTTTAGCATCTTCATCCAGATTAATTTTATGTTGACATACAGTGGGACTAATGCCCTTAAGATCATCAAGAGTATACCCAATAGCAGCACGGTGCTTCTTCAGAGTTTTCAATAATCTCTCTTCTTCATGTTCTGAAAGGTCAGCACTAATAATAACAGGATATATCTTTTTCTCATCAAGATAAGCATATTTAAGAGTATCAGGTAAAGGTTTAAGCTCAAACACGGGATCACCCTTGGGTGGAGGAGGATCCCCTAGGATTTCAACAGGTAAATTGTTTTTTAGCATAGGTTCCTGTTTAAAGAATACTTCATCTAATTCCCTTCTTTCATTCATAAACATATCATTTTCATGGTCTAGCAAATATTGTTCTAAAGGATCACTAGGAGGTACGGCAATAGAAGCAAGACCAATAATTTCATCCTTACTAGGTAATTCTTCTTCACGGTGTTGTCTACTAAATTTCGAAAAATTAAATTCATGAGTCATATCATCTAAATCGACAGTAACAACATCTCTTTTGCAATCTATGGTAGCATTAACAGTATTTAAGAAGGGTCTACCAAATATAATGGGACAAAAGCTATCTTGTGGGGAACCAAGAACAAGAAAATCAACAGGATATTTAGTTTTCCCACACAAGACTTCAACATCTCTAACAATTCCCATTGGTGAAATAGTATCTCTATTGGCAAGCTTAATTGTGACAACAATATCTTCCATCTCAGCAGGTGCAATATCATGCATAACTTCTTTGTATAAGGAATAAGCTATTGCACTAACACTAGCACCCATATCACATAAGCCATGATAACAATGATCTCCTATTTTAACAGAAATAACAGGCATGCCTACTACAGGTCTAGGTTTATCTTTATCACGGGGTTTAGCAATTCTAGCAGTTTCATTACAGAAATAAATAACATGCCCATCAATATTATCAGACAAGAGATCTTTAACAATAGCAATATTAGGTTCAACTTTAACTTGCTCAGGAGGTGTATATGTTTTAATATTGCTTTTACAAAGCACAGTTGAAGCTTTAGCATGATCCTTTATCCTAACAGGGAAAGGTGGTTTCTCAACATAAGAAGTAGGGACAATAGGATCATTATAAGTAATAGTATTTTCTTCAACTTTAATAGGTGCAGCTACTTTTACTTCTATGGGAGGATGATATTTAAACCACTTCTCCTTGGGGAGATCAACATAAGTAGCAAAATATTCACAAAAAGAAGCTACTATCTCAGAGTCAAGTCCACATTTAGTGCTAAATTTACGAAAAATATCAGTATCCATAAAAGATTTAACACAATCAAAACTAGGTGTCATACCTGACTCCTTACCATTGTCGAGGTCCCAATCTTCAGAGTTGCGTTTAATTATTTCCAATAAATCCCATTTGAATTCAATAGTCTTCATCATAAAAGAGCCAGCACAAGAAGTATCAAGCATGGTGCGATTGTTACCAGAAAGCCGAGCATAAAAATTTTGAATAATCATTTCTCTTGAGAGCTCATGATTGGGGCATGAATATAACATTGATTTAAGCCTCCCCCAAGCTTGAGCGATGCTTTCTCCTTCGCGAGGCCAAAAATTATATATATAATTGCGATCGTGATGAACAAGGTGCATAGGATAAAACTTCTGATGAAATTCCAATTTCAATCGTTTGTAATTCCAAGACCTCATATCATCACATAGCCTATACCATGTCGATGCATCTCCCCTCAAAGATAAGGGAAAGACCTTCTTCTTAACAACATCTCTGGGTACACCTGCAAGCTTAAATAATCCACAAACTTTATCCACATATATCAGATGTTCATCAGGATGTTTTCTTCCATCTCCTAGAAAAGGATTAGCTAGCAGTTTTTCTATCATACCCGCAGGAACTTCAAAGCAAGCATTTTCATTTTCATTTTCAGTAGGTTCAGTAGGTTGAGGAGAAACTCTTTGTTCTATTGGTCGGGGTGAAGATACCCCGAACAAGCCCCTCAGAGGATTACCTTCCATGGTAACAAGTGACAATAAATTTCAGCACACTATATAAATTTTTCCTTACCAATTCCACCTACCAAAGGCGCTTCACTCCCCGGCAACGGCGCCAGAAAAGAGTCTTGATGACCCACAAGTATAGGGGATCTATCGTAGTCCTTTTGATAAGTAAGAGTGTCGAACCCAATGAGGAGCAGAAGGAAATGATAAGCGGTTTCCAGCAAGGTATTCTCTACAAGTACTGAAATAAGTGGTAACAGATAGTTTTGTAATAAGATAATTTGTAACAAGCAACAGGTAACAAAAGTAAATAAGGTGCAGCAAGGTGGCCCAATCATTTTTGTAGCAAAGGACAAGCTTGGACAAACTCTTATATGATGTAAAGCGCTCCCGAGGACACATGGAAATATCACCAAGCTAGTTTTCATCACGTTCATATGATTCGCGTTCGGTACTTTGATAATTTGGTATGTGGGTGGACCGGTGCTTGGGTGCTGCCCTTACTTGGACAAGCATCCCACTTATGATTAACCTCTATTGCAAGCATCCGCAAATACAACAAAAGTATTAAGGTAAACCTAACCATAGCATGAAACATATGGATCCAAATCAGCCCCTTACGAAGAAACGCATAAACTAGGGTTTAAGCTTATGTCACTCTAGCAACCCATCATCTACTTATTACTTCCCAATGCCTTCCTATAGGCCCAAATAATGGTGAAGTGTCATGTAGTCGACGTTCACATAACACCACTAGAAGAGAGACATCATACATCTCATCAAAATATCGAACGAATACCAAATTCACATGACTACTAATAACAAGACTTCTCCCATGTCCTCAGGAACAAAAGTAACTACTCACAAAGCATAAACATGTTCATAATCAGAGGGGTATTAATATGCATATAGGATCTGAACATATGATCTTCCACCAATTAAACCAACTAGCATCAACTACAAGGAGTAATTAACACTACTAGCAACCTACTAGCACCAATCCCGGACTTGGAGACAAGAATTGGATACAAGAGATGAACTAGGGTTTTGAGATGAGATGGTGCTGATCAACATGTTGATGGAGATTGCCCTCTCCCGATGAGAGGAGCGTTGACGATGACGATGGCGATGATTTCCCCCTCTGGGAGGGAAGTTTGCCTGGCAGAACAGCTCTGCCAGAGCCCTAGATTGATTCCGCCTCGTGGTGGCGGAGTTTTGTCCAAGAAGATGGCTTCTGATTTTTTTTCCCACCGAAAGACTCCATATAGCAGAAGATGGCCACCAGAGGGCCAGCAGGGGGCCCACGAGGTAGGGGGGCGCCCAGGGGGTAGGGCGCGCCCCCCACCCTCGTGGGAATGGTGTGGCCCCCTGGTGAGGTTCTTGCGCTCAGTATTTTTTATATATTTGGAAAACATCATCCGTGAAGTTTCAGGACTTTTGGAGCTGTGCAGAATAGGTCTCTAATATTTGCTCCTTTTCCAGCCCAGAATCCCAGCTGCCGGCATTCTCCCTCTTTATGTAAACCTTGTAAAATAAGAGAGAATAGGCATAAGTATTGTGACATAATGTGTAATAACAGCCCATAATGCAATAAATATTGATATAAAAGCATGATGCAAAATGGACATATCAACACCTTATACCAAAAGATGGGCATTGGGGGCCTACCAGGTGGCCCACGAGGCAGGGGGCGCGCCTAGGGGTGAAGGAAATATGACCTAGAGGCAATAATAAAGTTATTATTTATTTTCTTATTTCATGATAAATGTTTATTATTCATGCTAGAATTGTATTAACCGAAAACATAATACATGTGTGACTACATAGACAAACATAGTGTCACTAGTGTGCCTCTACTTGACTAGCTCATTGATCAACGATGGTTAAGTTCCTAACCATAGACATGAGTTGTCATTTGATCAATGGGATCACATCATTAGTAGAATGATGTGATTGACTTGACCCATTCTGTTAGCCTAGCACTTGATCGTTTTTATTTACTGCTATTGCTTTCTTCATGACTTATACATGTTCTTATGACTATGAGATTATGCAACTCCCGAATACCAGAGGAACACTTTGTGTGCTAACAAACGTCACAACGTAACTGGGTGATTATAAAGGTTCTCTACAAGTGTCTTCGATGGTACTTGTTGAGTTGGCATAGATCAATATTAGGATTTGTCACTCCGAATGTCGGAGAGGTATCTCTGGGCCCTCTTGGTAATGCACATCACTATAAGTCTTGCAAGCAATACAACTAATGAGTTAGTTGCAGAATAGTGCATTATGGAACGAGTAAAGAGACTTGCCGGTAACGATATTGAACTAGGTATTGGGATACCGACGATCAAATCTCGGGCAAGTAACATACTAATGACAAAGAGAAAAACATATAGTGTTATGTGGTTTGACCGATAAATATCTTCATAGAATATGTAGGAACCAATATGAGCATCCAGGTTCCGCTATTGGTTATTGATCGGAGACATGTCTCGGTCATGTCTACATAGTTCTCGAACCTGTAGGGTCTGCACCCTTAAAGTTCTGTGACGATCGGTTTTATGAGTTTATATGTTTTGATGTACCGAAGGTAGTTCGAAGTCCCGGATATGATCACGGACATGACGAGGAGTCTCGAAATGGTTGAGACATAAAGATTGATATATTGGAAGCCTACATTTGGACATTAGAAGAGTTCCGGGTAAAATCGGGATTTTACCGGAGTACCGGGGGGGTTACCGGAACCCCCCAGGGGCTAATGGGCCTTGTTGGGCCATAAGGGAAAGAGAGAGGGGCCAGCCTAGGGCAGGCAACGCACCCCCTCCCTCTGGTCCGAATTGGACTAGGAGAGGGGGGCGGCGCCCCCCTTTCCTTCTCTTTCTTCCCCTTCCTTTCCCCCTCCTAGTAGGAGTAGGAAAGGGAGGAATCCTACTCCTACTAGGAGGAGGATTCCTCCTCCTGGCGCACCAAAAAGAGTCGGCCAGCCTCCCCCTTGCTCCTTTATATACAGGGGCAGGGGGCACCTCTAGACACAACAGTTGATCACAAAGATCTCTCCCAGCCGTGTGCGGTGCCCCCCCTCCACAATAATCCACCTCGGTCATACTGTAGCGGTGTTTAGGCGAAGCCCTGCTGCGGTAGCTTCATCAACATTGTCACCACGCCGTCGTGCTAACAAAACTCTTCCCCGGGCTCTACTGGATCGTGAGTTCGCGGGACGTCACCGAGCTGAACGTGTGCTGAACGCGGAGGTGTCGTACGTTCGGTACTAAGGATCGGTCGATCGTGAAGACGTACGACTACATCAACCGTGTTGCCATAACGCTTCCGCTTACGGTCTATGAGGGTACGTGGACGACATTCTCCCCTCTCGTTGCTATGCATCACCATGATCCTGCGTGTGCGTAGGAATTTTTTTGAAATTACTACGTTCCCCAACAGTGGCATCCGAGCCTGGTTTTATGCGTAGATGTTATATGCACGAGTAGAACACAAGTGAGTTGTGGGCGATACAAGTCATACTTCTTACCAGCATGTCATACTTTGGTTCGGCGGTATTGTTGGATGAAGCGGCCCGCACCGACATTACGCGTACGCTTACGCGAGACTGGTTCTACCAACGTGCTTTGCACATAGGTGGCTGGCGGGTGTCAGTTTCTCCAACTTTCGTTGAACCGAGTGTGGCTACGCCTGGTCCTTGAGAAGGTTAAAACAGCACTAACTTGATGAACTATCGTTGTGGTTTTGATGCGTAGGTAAGAGCGGTTCTTGCTCAGCCCATAGTAGCCACGTAAAACTTGCAACAACAAAGTAGAGGACGTCTAACTTGTTTTTGCAGGGCATGTTGTGATGTGATATGGTCAAGACATGATGCTATATTTATTGTATGAGATGATCATGTTTTGTAACGGAGTTATCGGCAACTGACAGGCGCCATATGGTTGTCGCTTTATTGTATGCAATGCAATCGCCCTGTAATTGATTTACTTTATCACTAAGCGGTAGCGATAGTCGTAGAAGCAATAGTTGGCGAGACAACAATGATGCTATGATGGAGATCAAGGTGTCACGCCGGTGACGATGGTGATCATGACGGTGCTTCGGAGATGGAGATCACAAGCACAAGATGATGATGGCCATATCATATCACTTATATTGATTGCATGTGATGTTTATCCTTTATGCATCTTATTTTGCTTTGTTTGACAGTAGCATGATAAGATGATCTCTCACTAAATTTCAAGATAAAAGTGTTCTCCCTGAGTATGCACTATTGCCAAAGTTCATCGTGCCGAGACACCACGTGATGATCGGGTGTGATAAACTCTATGTCCATCTACAACGGGTGCAAGCCAGTTTTGCACACGCAGAATACTCGGGTTAAACTTGACGAGCCTAACATATGCAGATATGGCCTCAGGTCGAGCGTGAATCATATAGTAGATATGATCAACATAGTGATGTTCACCATTGAAAACTACTCCATTTCACGTGATGATCGGTTATGGTTTAGTTGATATGGATCACGTGATCACTTAGATGATTAGAGGGATGTCTATCTAAGTGGGAGTTCTTAAGTAATATGTTTAATTGAACTTAAATTTATCATGAACTTAGTACCTGATAGTATTTTGTTTATCTATGTTGTTGTAGATAGATGGCCCATTCTGTTGTTCCATTGAATTTTAATGCATTCCTTGAGAAAGCAAAGTTGAAAGATGATGGTAGCAATTACACGGACTGGGTCCGTAACTTGAGGATTATCCTCATTGCTGCACAGAAGAATTACGTCCTGGAAGCACCGCTGGGTGCCAAGCTTGCTGCAGATGCTGCTGATGACGTTAAGAACATCTGGCAGAGTAAAGCTAATGACTACTCAATAGTTCAGTGTGCCATGCTTTACAGCTTAGAACCGGGACTTCAATGATGTTTTGAATGTCATGGAGCACATGAGATGTTCCAGGAGTTGAAGTTAATATTTCAAGCAAATGCCCAGATTGAGAGATATGAAGTCTCCAATAAGTTCTATAGCTGCAAGATGCAGGAGAATAGTTCTGTCAGTGAGCATATACTCAAAATGTCTGGGTATCATAATCACTTGACTCAACTGGGAGTTAATCTTCCTGATGATGTGTCATTGACAGAGTTCTTCAATCACTGCCACCAAGCTACAAAAGCTTCGTGATGAACTATAATATGCAAGGGATGAATAAGACAATTCCCGAGCTCTTCGCGATGCTAAAGGTTGCAGAGGTAGAAATCAAAAAGGAGCATCAAGTGTTGATGGTTAACAAAACCACCAGTTTCAAGAAAAAGGGTAAAGGGAAGAAGAAGGGGAACTTCAAGAATAACAGCAAGCAAGTTGCTGCTCAAGAGAAGAAACCCAAGTCTGGACCTAAGCCTGAGACTGAGTGCTTCTACTACAAACACACTGGTCACTAGAAGCGGAACTGCCCCAAGTATTTGGCAGATAAGAAGGATGGCAAGGTGAACAAAGGTATATGTGATATACATGTTATTGATATGTACCTTACCAGAGCTCGCAGTAGCACATGGGTATTTGATACTGGTTCTGTTGCTAATATTTGCAACTCGTAACAGGGACTAGAGATTAAGCGAAGACTGGCTAAGGACGAGGTGACAATGCGCGTGGGAAATGGTTCCAAAGTCGATGTGATCGCCATCGGCATGCTACCTATACATCTACCTTCGGGATTAGTTTTAGACCTAAATAATTGTTATTTGGTGCCAGCGTTGAGCATGAACATTATATCTGGATCTTGTTTAATGTGAGACGGTTATTCATTTAAATCTGAGAATAATGGTTGTTCTATTTGTATGAGTAATATCTTTTATGGTCATGCACCCTTCAAGAGTGGTCTATTTCTGATGAATCTCGATAGTAGTGACACACATATTCATAATATTGAAGCCAAAAGATGCAGAGTTGATAATGATAGTGCAACTTATTTGTGGCACTGTCGTTTAGGTCATATTGGTGTAAAGAGCATGAAGAAACTCCATACTGATGGACTTTTGGAATCACTGAATAACTTGGTACTTGCGAACCATGCCTTATGGGCAAGATGACTAAAACGCCGTTCTCCGGAACAATGGAGCGAGCAACAGACTTGTTGGAGATCATACATACTGATGTATGTGGCCTGATGAATATTGAGTCTCGCGATGAGTATCGTTATTTTCTCACCTTCACAAATGATTTGAGCAGATATGGGTATATCTACTTAATGAAACATAAGTCTGAAACATTTGAAAAGTTCAAAGAATTTCAGAGTGAAGTGAAAATTCATCATAATAAGAAAATAAAGTTTATACGATCTGATCGTGGAGGAGAATATTTGAGTTACGAGTTTGGTCTACATTTGAAACAATGCGAAATAGTTTCGCAACTCACGCCACCTGGAACACCACAACGTAATGGTGTGTCCGAACGTCGTAATCGTACTTTACTAGATATGGTACGATCTATGATGTCTCTTACTGATTTACCGCTATCGTTTTGGGGTTATGCTTTAGAGACGGCTGCATTCACGTTAAATAGGGCAACATCAAAATCCGTTGATATGACACCTTATGAACTATGGTTTGGCAAGAAACCAAAGTTGTTGTTTCTTAAAGTTTGGGGTTGTGATGCTTATGTGAAAAAGCTTCAACCTGATAAGCTCGAACCCAAATCGGAGAAATGTGTGTTCATAGGATACCCAAAGGAAACTATTGGGTACACCTTCTATCACATATTCGAAGGCAAGACATTCATTGCTAAGAATGGATCCTTTCTAGAGAAGGAGTTTCTCTCAAAAGAAATGAGTGGGAGGAAAGTAGAACTTGATGAGGTAACTGTACCTGCTCCCTTGTTGGAAAGTAGTTCGTCATAGAAACCTATTCCTGTGAAACCTACACCAATTAGTGAGGAAGCTAATGATGATGATCATGAAACTTCAGATCAAGTTACTACCGAACCTCGTAGGTCAACCAGAGCAAGATCTGCACCAGAGTGGTACGGTAATCCTGTTCTGGAGGTCATGTTACTTGACCATGACGAACCTACAAACTATGAGGAAGCGATGATGAGCCCAAATTCCGCAAAATGGCTTGAGGCCATGAAATCTGAGATGGGATCCATGTATGAGAACAAAGTGTGGACTTTGGTTGACTTGCCCGATGATCGGCAAGCCATCTAGAATAAATGGATCTTCAAGAAGAAGACAGAAGTTGACGGTAATGTTACTATCTACAAAGATCGACTTGTTGTGAAAGGTTTTCAACAAGTTCAAGGAGTTGACTACGATGAGACCTTCTCACCCGTAGCGATGCTTAAGTCTGCCCGAATCATGTTAGCAATTGCCGCGTTTTATGATTATGAAATTTGGCAAATGGATGTAAAGACTGCATTCCTGAATGGATTTCTAGAAGAAGAGTTGTATATGATGCAACCTAAAGGTTTTATCGATCCAAAGGGAGCTAACAAAGTGTGCAAGCTCTAGCGGTCCATTTATAGACTGGTGCAAGCCTGTCGGAGTTGGAATAAACGCTTTGAAAGTGTGATCAAAGCATTTGGTTTTGTACAGACTTTTGGAGAAGCCTGTATTTACAAGAAAGTGAGTGGGAGCTCTGTAGCATTTCTGATATTATATGTGGATGACATATTGTTAACTGGAAATGATATAGAATTTCTGGATAGCATAAAAGGATACTTGAATAAGAGTTTTTTCAATGAAAGACCTCGGTGAAGCTGCTTATATATTGGGCATCAAGATCTATTGAGATAGATCAAGACGCTTAATTGGACATTCACAAAGCACATACGTTGATGAAGTTTTGAAGAAGTTCAAAATGGATCAAGCTAAGAAAGGGTTCTTTCCTATATTACAAGGTGTGAAGTTGAGTAAGACTCAATGCCCGACCACTGCAGAAGATAGAGAGAAAATGAAAAGTGTTCCCTATGCTTCAGCCATAGGCTCTATCATGTATGCAATGATGTGTACCAGACCTGATGTGTGCCTTGCCATTAGTCTAGCAGGGAGGTACCAAAGTAATCCAGGAGTGGATCACTGGACAGTGGTCAAGAACATCCTAAAGTACCTGAAAAGGACCAAGGATATGTTTCTTGTTTATGGAGGTGACAAAGAGCTCATCGTAAATGGTTACGTTGATGCAAGCTTTGACACTGATCCGGACGATTCTAAATCGCAAACCGGATACGTGTTTATATTAAACGATGGAGCTGTCAGTTGGAGCAATTCTAAACAAAGCATTGTGGCGGGATCTACATGTGAAGCAGAATACACTACTGCTTCGGAAGCAGCGAATGAAGGAGTTCATATCCAATCTAGGTGTCATACCTCATGCATCGGGTCCAATGAAAATCTTTTGTGACAATACCGGTGCAATTGCCTTGGCAAAGGAATCCAGATTTCACAAGAGAACCAAGCACATCAAGAGACGCTTCAACTCCATCCGAGATCAATTCCAGGTGGGAGACAGAGATTTGCAAGATACATATGGATCCAAATGTTGCAGACCCGTTGACTAAGCCTCTTCCACGAGCAAATCATGATCAGCACCAAGGCTCCATGGGTGTTAGAATCATTACTATGTAATCTAGATTATTGACTCTAGTGCAAGTGGGATACTGAAGGAAATATGCCCTACAGGCAATAATAAAGTTATTATTTATTTCCTTATTTCATGATAAATGTTTATTATTCATGCTAGAATTGTATTAACCGAAAACATAATACATGTGTGAATACATAGGCAAACATAGTGTCACTAGTGTGCCTCTACTTGACTAGCTCATTGATCAAAGATGGTTAACTTTCCTAACCATAGACATGAGTTGTCATTTGATCAATGGGATCACATCATTAAGAGAATGATGTGATTGACTTGACCCATTCCGTTAGCTTAGCACTTGATCGTTTTTGTTTACTGCTATTGCTTTCTTCATGACTTATAGATGTTCTTATGACTATGAGATTATGCAACTCCCGAATACCAGAAGAACACTTTGTCTACTACCAAATGTCACAACGTAACTGGGTGATTATAAATGTGCTCCACAAGTGTCTCCGATGGTACTTGTTGAGTTGGCATAGATCAAGACTATGATTTGTCACTCGGAATGTCGGAGAGGTATCTCTGGGCCCTCTCAGTAATGCACATCACTATAAGCCTTGCAAGCAATACAACTAATGAGTTAGTTTCGGAATAGTGCATTACGGAACAAGTAAAGAGACTTGCCGGTAACGAGATTGAACTAGGTATTGGGATACCGACGATCGAATCTCGGGCAAGTAACATACCGATGACAAAGAGAACAACGTATAGTATTATGCGGTTTGACCGATAAAGATCTTCATAGAATATGTAGGAACCAATATGAGCATCCGGGTTCCACTATTGTTTATTGACCGGAGACATGTCTCGGTCATGTCTACATAGTTCTCGAACCCGTAGGGTCCGCATGCTTAAAGTTCTGTGACGATCGATTCTATGAGTTTATATTTTTTTGATGTACCGAAGGTAGTTCGGAGTCCCGGATATGATCACGGACATGACGAGGAGTCTCAAAATGGTCGATACATAAAGATTGATATATTGGAAGCCTTCATTTGGGCATCGGAAGAGTTCCGGGTAAAATCGGGATTTTACCGGAGTACCGGAGGGGTTACCGGAACCCCCCGGGGGTAATGGGCCTTGTTGGGCCATAAGGGAAAGAGAGAGGGGCCGGCCTAGGGCAGGCAGCGCGCCCCCTCCCTCTGGTCCGAATTGTACTAGGAGAGAGGGGCGGCGCCCCCCTTTCCTTCTCTTTCTTCCCCTTCCTTTCCCCCTCCTAGTAGGAGTAGGAAAGGGAGGAATCCTACTCCTACTAGGAGGAGGATTCCTCCTCCTGGCGCACCAACAAGGGCCGGCCGGCGTCCTCCTTTCTCCTTTATATACAGGGGCATGGGGCACCTCTAGACACAACAGTTGATCACAAAGATCTGTCCCAGCCGTGTGTGGTGCCCACCTCCACCATAATCCACCTCGGTCATACTGTAGCGGTGTTTAGGCGAGGCCCTGCTGCGGTAGCTTCATCAAAATCGTCACCACGCCGTCGTGCTGACGAAACTCTTCCCCGAGCTCTACTGGATCGTGAGTTCGCGGGACGTCACCGAGTTGAACGTGTGCTGAACACGGAGGTGCCGTACGTTCGGTACTAAGGATCGGTCGATCGTGAAGACGTACGACTACATCAATTGCGTTGTCATAACGCTTCCGCTTAACGGTCTACGAGGGTACGTGGACGACACTCATCCTGCGTGTGCGTAGGAATTTTTTCGAAATTACTATGTTTCCCAACAAGGGGGTAGGGCGCGCCCTCCACCCTCATTGTGACGCCCTGAGACCGATGCGCCAGGTGTCGTCCAGTTATTCGCTGTCGTTGCCATGTCTTTGCTTGCGTGTCATGCATTTCATATCATGTCATCATGTGCATTGCATCATCACGTTTTCAAAACTTGCATCTGTCCCGGTCTCCTCGTTCCGTCCGTTGTCCGTTCTGAGCCCAGACACACTTGCACGCGCCCACGGCATGTCCGAAATAGTATTTTATAAGTGGCCAGAAAATGTTCTCGGATTGGGTTGAAAGTTGGCGTGTGGTCTTATTATAGTGTAGACAGACCGCCTGCCATGTTTCATCGCATTCGGAGTTTGTCTGATGCCCCAACGGATAAATATAGCGGCAGTATAGCCGGTCTAACGTCGGACGTTTTCGGTCTCCGGAAACAGTCGCCGGGCCTCCCTCTCTTCTCTTCTCTCAGTTCGAGACCGTCTACACAGCCCACTACCTACCGCTAGGTCCAACCTAACCTCTCCAGTCAGCCCACGGCCCTCCTCGCGCGCGCGTCCGAAAATTGTCCCAGACCCGACCCGGGCAGTCGTCACCGTTGTGTCCGGAACATCCCCAAACATCGACAAAACATCACCGTTTTCTTATTTGGACTCCCTAGCTATTTTATCCGGGATCGTCCGATTACGATCGGACGAACCGGGTTAACCCCTACCCTAATCCCCTACCTATATAAAGAATTTAACCCTAGCCCTATCCCATCCATCCATCTAATCCTCCCAGCCGCCGCCACCCACTCTTCCTTATTCCTCGGGAGCTTGTCCCATCGCCGCCACTCCACCTTGTTCCTCGGGATCCTCTCGATTCAACCGGAGCCAACCAGCGCGAGCCACTTCTCTCCATAGATCCATCCCGAGCCAACCATCTCAGCTCGCACCTCCCACAGACCAAATCCTCTTCGGCCAACTCCCTTCTGTTCCGCCATCGCCCAACTCCAGCAAAGCCGCGCCTCCTCGCAACCCGCCGGCGACAGGACCTCGCCGGAGATGAGTTCCCCGCCGTGCCCTGCTCCCTTCCTTCCCCATCTGCTCTCTCTTTTTTTCTCTCTCTCTCTCTCACGCTGCTCTCTCTGTTGTCCTCGCAGCGCCGCCATGGAGGCCCCAACTCCAACCCGTAGCAGTTGCGCTGCCGGAGTCGCCATCACCTCGTCCCCTCGTCCAGTTCCCGGCGATCGGGTCGTCTCCCCGTCGCCGCCATCTTGCTGTCTTGGCGCGGTTGTGTCTGAAGAGATGCCCGTGTCGCTTTGGCCGTGCCTCCCGTTCGTCCTCCCCGAAGACCAACAGAGCCAGAGTCCTTGCAGCCGCCTTCGTCCGTGCACTCCCGCGCCGCCAAGACCCCGACCAGCCGAGCTGAAGCTCTCCTACGTCGGCCACTCAGGGACCAAGCCGCGTCGCCTCTCCTCCTCCGCAACCCCGAGCGCCCCTCGCAAGTCCCTGCTTCCCCGCGCTAATCCGTCAGGCCAGTCCGCTTCGTCTGGACACCTCCTACCATTCAGTTAATAGTAGCCATGGAGCCGCCTCCGCTTCGATTCGGCAAAGAACGGTACCCCGATGACCTCCACCGCCCAGATCCGGCCATCTCCGGCGCCTACTCATTGGTTCCCACCGACCCCGTCGCCAGAACCTCCCCGACGCCGTCTTCTGCATCACCGTGAACCTGCCGCTGTTTCGGTAACGAGCAGAGCATCTCGCCAGCTCCGCGCCCGCATGGACCGCGCCATGCCTCCAGGTTCAGCTGGGCTTGGCCCAATGTGAGCAACCCTCGCCCAGATCCAGTTTCGGCCCGATATGTTTTTTTCCTGGTCCTGCGAATTTTGCCATTTATCCAGAGAATTACCTTTTTGCAAAAGCCCCTGTTCTTCATGCATTTAATAACTTCACAACCTTGCATCGGATCTAAATAAATTATATATGAAAGTTGCTTAGAATTCTGTCTAGTTTCATAATATGCAACTTTCATGCATGTTTACAATGTTTAAACTGAGGTTTGCTTTAATTTGCTCCTATGCCATGCTAAAATGCTTTATTTCATAACTAAATAACCGTAACTCGGTTTGTAACAAACTTTATATGTAAATGAGGTAGAAAAATGCCTAGTTTAACATGATGCACTCTTCTAGCATGTTTAACAACTCTAAAATTATGTTTAGGGCAGAACGGTACCAAACCTAATTTATGCATATGAGGAGTTTTCGGACTTGTTGTTTTGTTGTTCCGGCCTCATTTAAACTTGCCTAGATTAGATAGTTTCATCATGCTTCACCTCTTGCCATGCTAACAACATTTAACCTTGTTGGGTACATAAACGGGAGAGAACTAAATAAGTCATGTGGTGTTTTCTTCAATATGCAACTTCGTTGCATATTGATCTCCACTTAATTTGTAGAATTGCTTGTGCATTTTGCCATGCCATACTTCATTAAACCAGACATGCATCATACTTGGTTGTGCATCATGTCATGTTTATATGGTGGTTGTTCACTATGTTGTGTGTTTCTTTCCGGTGTTGCTTCTTCGGGTCGGTTCCGATAACGTCGCGTTTGTGAGGATTCGTTCTACTTCGCCCGTTTGTCTTCTTCATGGACTCATTCTTCTTCCTTGCGGGATTTTAGGCAAGATGACCGTACCCTTGAAATCACTTCTATCCGTGCTTGCTAGATTGCTCGCTCTTTTGCTATGCCTATGCTACGATACCTACCACTTGCTTATCATGCCTCCCCTGTTGTTAAACCAAGCCTCTAACCCACCTTGTCCTAGCAAACCGTTGTTTAGCTATGTTACCGCTTTGCTCGGCCCCTCTTATAGCGTTGTTAGTTGCAGGTGAAGATTGAAGTTTGTTCTTTGTTGGAACATGGAGATGTTGTTCCTTGTTGGAACATGTTTACTTGTTGGGATATCACAATATCTCTTATTTAATTAATGCATCTATATACTTGGTAAAGGGTGGAAGGCTCGGCCTTATGCCTGGTGTTTTGTTCCACTCTTACCGCCCTAGTTTCCGTCATATCGGTGTTATGTTCCCGGATTTTGCATTCCTTACGCGGTTGGGTTATAATGGGAACCCCTTGACAATTCGCCTTGAATAAAACTCCTCCAGCAATGCCCAACATTGGTTTTACCATTCGCCACCTAGCCTCTTCTTTTCCCTTGGGAGTCGCGCTCCTAAGGGTCATCATTATTTTACCCCCCGGGCCAGTGCTTCTCTGAGTGCTGGTCCAAACTAGAGCCCTGTGCAGCGCCCCCTCAGGGAAACTCGAGGTCTGGTTTTAGTTGTATGGAGAGCTCATCTGAGTGTGCCCTGAGAACAAGATATGTGCAGCTCCTATCGGGATTTGTCGGCACATTCGAGCGGTGTTGCTGGTCTTGTTTTACCATTGTCGAAATGTCTTGTAACCGGGATCCGAGCCTGATCGGGACTTCCCGCTAGAAGGAATATCCTTCGTTGACCGTGAGAGATTGTGATGGGCTAAGTTGGGACTCCCCTGCAGGGATTTGAACTTTCGAAAGCCGTGACCGCGGTTATGGGCAGATGGGAATTTGTTAATGTCTGGTTGTAGAAAACCTGAAGTTGACCTTAATTAAAATACATCAACCACGTGTGTTACCGTGATGGTCTCTTTCCGGCGGTGTCTGGGAAGTGAACACGGTGTTGGAGTAATGCTTGACGTAAGTAGTTTTGGATCACTTCTTGATCATAGATTCTCGAACGTGCTTTGCCTTCTCTTCTCGCTCTCATTTGCATATGTTTAGCCATCATATTTGCTAGTCGCTTGCTGCAGCTCCACCTCATACCTTTTACCCTTCCTATAAGCTTAAATAGTCTTGATCGCGAGGGTGCGAGATTGCTGAGTCCCTGTGGCTCACAGATACTTCCAAAACCAGCTTGTAGGTGCCGTTGAACTGTGCAGATGATGCTACCAAGCTGAAGGAGGAGCTCGATGAAGATCTTGTCCTTTGTGTTGTTTCGTTCTAGTTGATCAGTAGTGGAGTCCAGTTGGGGTCGATCGGGGACCTTGTCGCATTTGGGGTTCTTCTTTTATTTTGGTTCCGTAGTCCGACCTTGATTGTATTTGGATGTTGTAATGCTTTATTCATGTATTGTGTGACGTGGCGATTGTAAGCCAACTATGTATCGTTTCCCTTATTGTATTACATGGGTTGTGTGAAGATTACCTCACTTGCGACATTGCTTCTAATGCGGTTATGCCTCTAAGTCATGCTTCGACACGTGGGAGATATAGCCGCATCGAGGGCATTACAAGTTGGTAATCAGAGCCTCCCCCGACCTTAGGAGCCCCCTGCTTGATCGAATAGCGGACGTTGTTGAGTCTAGAAAAATGTTTTGAGTCATTTAGGATTATATATATCGGAGAGTTAGGAATTCTTTTTACTCCTCAGTCCCTTCGTCGCTCTGGTGAGGCATCCTGACGTAGAGTTTTGACTCTTCTCTTCTCAAATTTCACTAAAAAGTTTTAGGATCACGCGGGTATCTTGGAATCGTTCCGATCGATTTGTGACGAGAACATTATTCTTGGTGCCTCCTGCCATTTAGGGGTTGTGGCAGTGTCCCGGGGAGTTGAGCTCCGAGGTGTTGTCGTCACAATTTTATCGTTGCAGTTCTGGAATACCTGAGATTAGTTTCGCCGACATTGAAAATCTCTTTTATGTAGTTGTTGGTGAGATAACCTCGACGCCACCTAGTACTGGGGCGGGAGTTCGGGAGTATTGCCATAACTCGTATAACGGATGCTTTTCGAAGGTTGAGGTAGACAATTTCCGAAGGTTTCTTGGTTATGTGTTGAAGGATGGATACAGCTAGATGTAGGATTTGCTAGTTTTGGGTGAGATATTATGCTTCCCCTGTATCCCCAACACCTGATTGCATAACCGGAAAGTTTCGGGAGTTTATAAGTGGGAATTCAAGCAGCTCGTAGGAATTCTGTTGGAAATATGCCCTAGAGGCAATAATAAAAGTGTTATTATTATATTTCCTTGTTCATGATAATTGTCTTTTATTCATGCTATAACTGTATTATCCGGAAATCGTAATACACGTGTGAATACATAGACCACAATATGTCCCTAGTGAGCCTCTAGTTGACTAGCTCGTTGTGATCAACAGATAGTCATGGTTTCCTGACTATGGACATTGGATGTCGTTGATAACGGGATCACATCATTAGGAGAATGATGTGATGGACAAGACCCAATCCTAAGCCTAGCACAAAGATCGTGTAGTTCGTATGCTAAAGCTTTTCTAATGTCAAGTATCTTTTCCTTAGACCATGAGATTGTGCAACTCCCGGATACCGTAGGAATGCTTTGGGTGTACCAAACGTCACAACGTAACTGGGTGGCTATAAAGGTGCATTACAAGTATCTCCGAAAGTGTCTGTTGGGTTGGCACGAATCGAGACTGGGATTTGTCACTCCGTGTAAACGGAGAGGTATCTCTGGGCCCACTCGGTAGGACATCATCAGAATGTGCACAATGTGACCAAGGGGTTGATCACGGGATGATGTGTTACGGAACGAGTAAAGAGACTTGCCAGTAACGAGATTGAACAAGGTATCGGTATACCGACGATCAAATCTCGGGCAAGTACAATACCGCTAGACAAAGGGAATTGTATACGGGATCGATTGAGTCCTTGACATCGTGGTTCATCCGATGAGATCATCATGGAACATGTGGGAGCCAACATGGGTATCCAGATCCCGCTGTTGGTTATTGACCGGAGAACGTCTCGGTCATGTCTGCATGTCTCCCGAACCCGTAGGGTCTACACACTTAAGGTTCGTGACGCTAGGGTTATAAAGAAAGTTTTTATGTGGTTACCGAATGTTGTTCGGAGTCCCGGATGAGATCCCGGACGTCACGAGGAGTTCCGGAATGGTCCGGAGGTAAAGATTTATATATGGGAAGTCCTGTTTTGGTCACCGGAAGAGTTTCGGGGTTTATCGGTAATGTACCGGGACCACCGGGAGGGTCCCGGGGGTCCACCAAGTGGGGCCACCAACCCCGGAGGCTTGCATGGGCCAAGAGTGGTGAGGGACCAGCCCCTTAGTGGGCTGGTGCGCCTCCCACAAGGGCCCATGGCGCCTAAGAGGTGGAAAGGGGGCAAACCCTAAGGGGATATGGGCCTTAGGGCCCATATTGGTGCGCCTCCCTCTCCTCTCCCCTCTTGGCCGCCACCCCCTTTGCCATCTAGGGCTGCCGCCCCCCTAGGGGTGGGAACCCTAGAGGGGGGCGCACCCTCCTCCCTCTCCCCTATAAATAGTGAGGCATAGGGCTGCCCATAACACGCGATTCGATCTCTCGTTGGTGCAGCCCTGCGTCTCTTCTTCCTCCTCTTCTAGCCACGCTCCTCCACCACCACCACGCCGTTGTGCTGCTGCTGGATGGAGTCTTCCTCAACCTCTCCCTCTCTCCTTGCTGGATCAAGTCATGGGAGACGTCACCGGGCTGTACGTGTGTTGAACGCGGAGGTGCCGTCCGTTCGGCACTTGGTCATCGGTGATTTGGATCACGACGAGTACGACTCCATCAACCCCGTTCACTTGAACGCTTCCGCTTAGCGATCTACAAGGGTATGTAGATGCACTCTCCTTCCCCTCGTTGCTGGTTTCTCCATAGATAGATCTTGGTGACACGTAGGAAAATTTTGAATTTCTGCTACGTTCCCCAATAGTGGCATCATGAGCTAGGTCTATTGCGTAGATTGTTTGCACGAGTAGAACACAAAGTAGTTGTGGGCGTTGATTTTGTTCAATATGCTTACCGTTACTAGTCCAATCTTGTTTCGACGGTATTGTGGGATGAAGCGGCCCGGACCGACCTTACACGTACTCTTACGTGAGACAGGTTCCACCGATTGACATGCACTTGGTTCATAAGGTGGCTAGCGGGTGCCAGTCTCTCCCCCTTTAGTCGGAACGGATTCGATGAAAAGGGTCCTTATGAAGGGTAAATAGCAATTGGCATATCACGTTGTGGTTTTGCGTAGGTAAGAAACGTTCTTGCTAGAAACCCATAGCAGCCACGTAAAACATGCAAACAAAAATTAGAGGACGTCTAACTTGTTTTTGCAGGGTATGCTATGTGATGTGATATGGCCAAGAAGAATGTGATGAATGATATGTGATGTATGAGATTGATCATGTTCTTGTAATAGGATTCACGACTTGCATGTCGATGAGTATGACAACCGGCAGGAGCCATAGGAGTTGTCTTAATTTATTGTATGACCTGCGTGTCACTGAACAACGCCATGTAACTTACTTTACTTTATTGCTAAACGCGTTAGCCATAGAAGCAGAAGTAGTCGTTGGCGTGACAACTTCATGAAGACACGATGATGGAGATCATGATGATGGAGATCATGGTGTCAAGCCGGTGACAAGATGATCATGGAGCCCCGAAGATGGAGATCAATGGAGCTATATGATATTGGCCATATCATGTCACAACTATATAATTGCATGTGATGTTTATTATGATTATGCATCTTGTTTACTTAGGACGACGGTAGTAAATAAGATGATCCCTTACAAAATTTCAAGAAGTGTTCTCCCCTAACTGTGCACCGTTGCTACAGTTCGTCGCTTCTAAGCACCACGTGATGATCGGGTGTGATGGATTCTTACGTTCACATACAACGGGTGTAAGATAGTTTTACACAGCGAAAACACTTAGGGTTAACTTGACGAGCCTAGCATGTACAGACATGGCCTCAGAACACAGAGACCGAAAGGTCGAGCATGAGTCGTATAGTAGATACGATCAACATGAAGATGTTCACCGATGATGACTAGTCCGTCTCACGTGATGATCGGACACGGCCTAGTTGACTCAGATCATGTAATCACTTAGATGACCAGAGGGGTGCCTATATGAGTGGGAGTTCATAAGATGAACTTAATTATCCTGAACATAGTCAAAAGACCTTTTGCAAATTATGTCGTTAGCTCGCGCTTTAGTTCTACTGTTTTAGATATGTTCCTAGAGAAAATATAGTTGAAAGTTGAAAGTAGCAATTATGCGGACAGTAGAAAGCTTATGTCCTTAATGCACTGCTCAGTGTGCCGAACCCCAAACATCGTTTGTGGATGTTGCGAACATCGGACATACACGTTTTGATAACTACGTGATAGTTTAGTTAAACGGTTTAGAGTTGAGGCACTAAAGACGTTTTTGAAACATCGCGGAACATATGAGATGTTTCGAGGGCTGAAATTAGGATTTCAGGCTCGTGCCCACGTCAAGAGGTATAAGACCTCCGACGATTTTCTTAGCCTGCAAACTAAGGGAGAAAAGCTCAATCGTTGAGCTTGTGCTCAGATTGTCTGAGTGCAACAATCACTTGAATCGAGTGGGATTTGATCTTCCAGATGAGATAGTGATGTTTCTCCAAAGTCATTGCCACCAAGCTGCTAGAGCTTCGTGATGAACTATAACATATCAGGGATAGATATGATGATCCTTGAAATATTTGTGATGTTTGACACCGCGAAAGTAGAAATCAAGAAGGAGCATCAATTGTTGATGGTTGGTGAAACCACTAGTTTCAAGAAGGGCAAGGGAACAAAGGGATACTTCATGAAATGGCAAATCAGCTGCTGCTCTAGTGAAGAAACCCAAGGTTGAACCCAAACCCGAGACTAAGTGCTTCTGTAATAAAGGGAACAGCCACTGGAGCAGAATTACCCTAGATACTTGGTAGATGAGAAGGCTGGCAAGGTCGATAGAAGTATATTGGATATACATTGTGTTGATGTGTACTTTACTAGTACTCCTAGTAGCACCAGGGTATTAGATACCGGTTCGGTTGCTAAGTGTTAGTAACTCGAAATAAAAGCTACGGAATAAACGGAGACTAGCTAAAGGTGAGCTGACGATATGTGTTGGAAGTGTTTCCAAGGTTGATGTGATCAAGCATCGCACGCTCCCTCTACCATCGAGATTTGGTGTTTGCGTTGAGCATAGACATGATTGGATTATGTCTATTGCAATACGGTTATTCATTTAAGGAGAATAATAGTTACTCTATTTATGTGAATAATATCTTCAGTGGTCTTGCACCTAAAAATGGTTTATTGAATCTCGATCGTAGTGATACACATTTTCATGCCAAAAGATAGTAATGATAGTACCACCTACTTGTGGCACTGCCATGTAAGTCATATTGGTATAAAACGCATGAAGAAGCTCCATGTTGATGGATCTTTGGACTCACTCGTTTTTGAAAAGTTTGAGACATGCGAACCATGTCTATTGGTGTATACGCATGAAGAAACTCCATGCAGATGGATCGTTTGGACTCACTTGATTTTGAATCACTTGAGATATGCAAATCATACCACATGGGCAAGATGACTGAAAAGCCTCGGTTTCAGTAAGATGGAACAAGATAGCAACTTGTTGGAAGTAACACATTTTGATGTGTGCAGTCCAATGAATGCTGAGGCATGCAGTGAATATCGTTATGTTCTTACTTCACAGATGATTCAAGTAGATGTTGAGTATATTTACTTGATAAAACACAAGTCTGAATTATTGAATGGTTCAAGTAATTTCAGAGTGAAGTAGAAGATCATTGTGACAAGAGGATAAAACGTCTATGAGATGAATATCTGAGTTACGAGTTTTGGCACGCAATTAAGACATTGTGGAAATTGTTTCACAATTAATACCGCCTGGAACACCATAGTGTGATGGTGTGTCCGAACATCATAGTTGCACCCTATTGGATATGGTGCGTACCATGATGTCTCTTATCGAATTACCACTATTGTTCATGGGTTAGGCATTAGAGACAACCACATTCACTTTAAATAGGGCACCACGTAATTCCATTGAGATGACACCGTATGAACTATGGTTTAGAGAAACCTAAGTTGTCGTTTCTTAAAAGTTTGGGGCTGCGACGCTTATGTGAAAAAGTTTCAGGTTGATAAGCTCGAACCCAAAGCGGATAAAATGCATCTTCATAGGACACCCAAAACAGTTGGGTATACCTCCTAATTCAGATCCGAAAGCAATAGGGATTGTTTCTTGAATCGGATCCTTTCTCGAGGAAAGGTTTCTCTCGAAAGAGTTGAGTGGGAGGATGGTGGAGACTTGATATGGTTACTGAACCATCACTTCAACCAGTGTGTATCAGGGCACAGGAAGTTGTTCATGTGGCACCTACACCAATTGAAGTAGAAGCTTATGATAGTGATCATGAAGTTTCGGATCAAGTCACTGTCGTACCTCGTAGGGTGACAAGGATACGTACTACTTCAGAGTGGTACAGTAATCCTGTCTTGAAGGTCATGTTGCTAGACAACAATGAACCTACGAGCTATGAGGAAGCGATGGTGGGCCCAAATTCCGGCAAATGGTTAAGAAACCATGAAATCCGAGATAGGATCCATGTATCAGAACAAAGCATGGACTTTGGTGGACTTGTCCAATGATCGGCAAGCCATTTGATAAATGGATCTTTTAAGAAGAAGACGGACATGGATGGTAATGTCACCATCTATGAAGCTCGACTTGTAGCGAAGAGTTTTTCACAAGTTCAAGGAGTTGACTACGATGAGATTTTCTCATCCGTAGCGATGCTTAAGTCCGTCGCAATCATGTTAGCATAAGCTGCATTTGTGAAATCTGGCAGATGGATGTCAAAACGAGTTTCCTTACCAACTTTCGTAAGGAAAGGTTGTATGTGATACAATCAGAAAGGTTTTGTCGATCCTAAGGATGCTAAAAGGTATGCTAGCTCCAGCAATCCTTCTAAGGACTGGAGTAAGCATCTCGGAGTTGGAATGTGCGCTTTGATGAGATGATCAAAGATTTTGGTGTATACAAAGTTTATGAGAAACTTGTATTTCCAAAGAAGTGAGTGGGAGCACTATAGAATTTCTGATGAGTATATGTTGTTGACATATTGATGATCAGAAATGAATTTCTGGAAAGCCTGGATTAAGCTACTTGAGCATTAAGCATCAAGATCTATAAGGATAGATCAAAACGCTTAATGGTACTTTCAAATGAGCACATACCTTGACATGATCTTGAAGGTGTTCAAGATGGACCAGTCAAAGAAGGAGTTCTTGCCTGAGTTGTGAGGTACGAAGTTAAGACTTAAAGCTCGACCACGGCAGAATAGAGAGAAAGGACGAAGGTCGTCCCCTATGCTTAAGATGTAGGCTCTTCAGTATGCTATGCTGTGTACCGCACCTGAAGTGTGCCTTGCCATGAGTCAGTCAAGGGGTACAAGAGTGATCCATGAATAGATCACAGGACAGCGGTCAAAGTTATCCTTAGTAACTAGTGGACTAAGGAATTTTCTCGATTATGGAGGTGGTAAAAGAGTTTGTCGTAAAGGGTTACGTCGATGCAAGCTTAACACCTATCCGGATAGCTCTGAGTAGAGATACTGGATACATATAATGGAGCAACAATTTAGAATAGCTCCAAGTAGAACAGTAATTTGGAATAGCTCCAAATAGAGCGTGGTAGCTGCATCTAGGAGATGACATAAAGATTTGTAAAGCACACACGGATCTGAAAGGTTCAGACCCGTTGACTAAAACCTCTCTCACAAGCAACATGATCAAACCCCAGAACTCATTGAGTCTAAATCACATGATGATGTGAACTAGTTTAATGACACTAGTAAACTCTTTGGATGTTGGTCACATGGAGATGTGACCTGTCAGTGTTAATCACATGGTGATGTGAACTACATTATTGACTCTAGTGCAAGTGGGAGACTGTTGGAAATATGCCCTAGAGGCAATAATAAAAGTGTTATTATTATATTTCCTTGTTCATGATAATTGTCTTTTATTCATGCTATAACTGTATTATCCGGAAATCGTAATACACGTGTGAGTACATAGACCACAATATGTCCCTAGTGAGCCTCTAGTTGACTAGCTCGTTGTGATCAACAGATAGTCATGGTTTCCTGACTATGGACATTGGATGTCGTTGATAACGGGATCACATCATTAGGAGAATGATGTGATGGACAAGACCCAATCCTAAGCCTAGCACAAAGATCGTGTAGTTCGTATGCTAAAGCTTTTCTAATGTCAAGTATCTTTTCCTTAGACCATGAGATTGTGCAACTCCCAGATACCGTAGGAATGCTTTGGGTGTACCAAACATCACAACGTAACTGGGTGGCTATAAAGGTGCATTACAGGTATCTCCGAAAGTGTCTGTTGGGTTGGCACGAATCGAGACTGGGATTTGTCACTCCGTGTAAACGGAGAGGTATCTCTGGGCCCACTCGGTAGGACATCATCAGAATGTGCACAATGTGACCAAGGGGTTGATCACGGGATGATGTGTTACGGAACGAGTAAAGAGACTTGCCAGTAACGAGATTGAACAAGGTATCGGTATACCGACGATCGAATCTCGGGCAAGTACAATACCGCTAGACAAAGGGAATTGTATACGGGATCGATTGAGTCCTTGACATCGTGGTTCATCCGATGAGATCATCGTGGAACATGTGGGAGCCAACATGGGTATCCAGATCCCGCTGTTGGTTATTGACCGGAGAACGTCTCGGTCATGTCTGCATGTCTCCCGAACCCGTAGGGTCTACACACTTAAGGTTCGGTGACGCTAGGGTTATAAAGAAAGTTTGTATGTGGTTACCGAATGTTGTTCGGAGTCCCGGATGAGATCCCGGACGTCACGAGGAGTTCCGGAATGGTCCGGAGGTAAATATTTATATATGGGAAGTCCTGTTTTGGTCACCGGAAGAGTTTCGGGGTTTATCGGTAACGTATCGGGACCACCGGGAGGGTCCCGGGGTTCCACCAAGTGGGGCCACCAACCCCGGAGGCTTGCATGGGCCAAGAGTGGTGAGGGACCAGCCCCTTAGTGGGCTGGTGCGCCTCCCACAAGGGCCCATGGCGCCTAAGAGGTGGAAAGGGGGCAAACCCTAAGGGGATATGGGCCTTAGGGCCCATATTGGTGCGCCTCCCTCTCCTCTCCCCTCTTGGCCGCCACCCCCTTTGCCATCTAGGGCTGCCGCCCCCCTAGGGGTGGGAACCCTAGAGGGGGGCGCACCCTCCTCCCTCTCCCCTATAAATAGTGAGGCATAGGGCTGCCCATAACACGCGATTCGATCTCTCGTTGGTGCAGCCCTGCGTCTCTTCTTCCTCCTCTTCTAGCCACGCTCCTCCACCACCACCACGCCGTTGTGCTGCTGCTGGATGGAGTCTTCCTCAACCTCTCCCTCTCTCCTTGCTGGATCAAGGCATGGGAGACGTCACCGGGCTGTACGTGTGTTGAACGCGGAGGTGCCGTCCGTTCGGCACTTGGTCATCGGTGATTTGGATCACGATGAGTGCGACTCCATCAACCCCGTTCATTGAACGCTTCCGCTTAGAGATCTACAAGGGTATGTAGATGCACTCTCCTTCCCCTCGTTGCTGGTTTCTCCATAGATAGATCTTGGTGACACGTAGGAAAATTTTGAATTTCTGCTACGTTCCCCAACAAATTCTTTCCAACAGACACATAATACGATATGGGATCTATCGTATGTTTGTTTCCGGCTTATTCTGTGAGTCAATCCTTTGTTTGTTTTGAGTTGTGGTATTCGAGTTGCTTCGAAGTCAAATGTTGATTCCATACCTGTTCCTAAGTGGTGTTCTCATACTTCTATGTGAATACTAATCCCTCATGATAATCGAGATTGTCATGTCAATCCCTTTCAACAGGCGTGTTCTCTTCAAGTGGATCCGATCATTTCAACATCCGCAAGATCAACTCAAGTCTTCTCGATGGCGTTCGTTTCATCCATCCCAAGTTGTCTTTGTTTCCCCGCCCACCCACCCTTGTTTTCTTCAAGGACTCAGAATTCTTAATCAAGTATCCTTTTATTCATGTGAAGTCTCTCCATTCTTTTCCTTCATGTTCTTACCCGGTGGTTCTCTTGAAGATGCTCTACTAGTTCGTTATTCTTCATTCTTTTCTTCTCCGGTGGATTCAATTCGAGTTTTCAGTGTTGATCATATTCTTTTCTTTGCCTCTAATGTTTTCTCATGCTGGTGCACCTCATTATCATTCCACTTCTCGCTATTTATTATTCCGGAGTGCTCAAGATATCTCGAGGCTGTTATCTCATCCAAGTCTTTTAGTTCAACCAGTGCAACCTCTCTTTAAATCTTTTCAACGGTGTATCTTGTGAGTGGGCCCTAACCCACAGGTCTTTTCCCAGGATCTTACCTGACTCTTCTAATTTTACCGGAGCTATCCTAAATTCATTTCAAAGATTAACGTAAGAATGATTTGTCATCAGTCAAGTGCCTTTCTCCAAGATCTTTCAAATTCTTTTCATTGTTGGTTCAACCTTTCTAGTCTTCATCCCGGAGTATCTCAACAATCCATGGTGGTATTTATCATCGTCATTCTCCGCAGTGAAGACCGAAGAAGATTTTTCTCTCAATCTTGCTCCATTCTCTTCAAGATTCGTGATTCTAGCTTGTTGCCATCCTCTCATAATTGTTTTCGATTGTGAGAACTCTTTTCACCCCAACCGGAGCAATTCAGGAGTCTTTTCAGTTTGATTATCCAGAGCCTATCATCTAAGATTTGTTCATTCCAGCTTTCAGCTCTCATACTCTAAATCATACCGGTGCTTAAATCAAGGATTCTCTAATAAGCTCGTAATCTCGTCGTTCTCATGGATCTAAATTCTCTCAAGCATCTTCGTGTATTTGCTAATCTTTCCTGGTGTTTTTCTTCATGTTTTATTCGTTCTTTTTCAATTATTTCCGGTGGTTCGTTAAAGACCTTCCCAAGTTGCCCAGTATCTATCTTAATCCTTTCTACGAGGATGAGTAGTATGCCAAATCCGTTGCTTGTCATCAATTAAATTGGTGAAGGATACGCATAATGAAATTATTATTCTTGTTTCATCCTAATGATTAATTCCATATTCCAGAGGTTCATCAAATTCTCGGTTTCACTTGTTTCTTCTTTTCTTTTCCGGAGTTCCAAGTCTCCACTTCATCCCGTCGCAAAGCTTCTTCTAATCGGTGCAAGGCTTCAACCTTACTCTGTTCATCTTTCTTTTCGATCGATCATTCCTTTTTGTTTACGGGAGTTCTTCTTAAAGGCGCTACATGATGGTTAATCAAGGATTTAATCCTTTTCTCGAAGTGTTCATCGAGATTCTTTTCAGAGGAACTCAAGTATTCTTCATCTTGCTATCCGGAGTGCAATTCTTTCAACCGTATCATTGGAGGTGGTATTATGTCATTCTTGATAATTTGAGTTCATGTTTCATGATTCACATGTTTTCAAGAGTGAGGTATTTAAATCCATCATTTTCTCTTCGCTCAAGTCATCTTTCCAACCAATCAACCTCTTCTTTGGAGTATCTTGGGTTATTTTACACCTAAAGCTTTCCCTAAGGGTTTTCCTATTGTGAGGCGTGTAATTGACTCAAGATCTTCATTATCCTCCCGGTGAGATGAGTCTCTCGTCTTCTTGTTCATATCAATCCAACTTTTTCCCGTGAGTGGCAGGTTGTCACCTCATATTCTGAGATGTTTTCTATAAACCCACATCAAGCTTATCCTTTCGTTGCTGACAATCCAACAACTGTGCTCTAGCATTTGTGGTAAGCGTGCGCATGCCAAGATCTTGTTTTCTACTTCGCTCATTCCATTCCATTCTCTCTTTTCCTCCGGAGGCGTTGTGATGTTGCTCTCTTCAACCCATCTTCTTGTTTTGTCAGGATCGTGTTCTTTTCTTGGTTTATCCATTTAACCGGAGTGTTGTGTCCCTTTGCTCAAGCTTTTTCATTTTATCAAGTTTTCCATCTCTTTTAAACCGGAGTGTTGTCCGAGATCTTTCTTACCCCTTGTTCCATTCATTCAATATTTACGGAGGTAGTGTATTGTGATTTCATCAAGTGTCTTCTCATCCTATCAAGTTCTTATTCAATTCCTTTTCTTTTCAATCGGAGTGCTGCCCGAAATTGTTCTTCCTTGTCCCTCTTTTCTAACAGAGTGTTTTCAACTTCGTTCATCTCCGTTGTATTCTTTTCTCGAAATGGCTTAACCTTTTCAAGGTTCTTTGGTTTCACTCGTTCGTCAAAGAAGCAACTTAGTTTTACCTCTTCTCTTTCTCTTCCGTTTTCCCTTCGGTGCCATCCCTAGGATCTCGGGTCGAGATCCTCTCGTAGTGGTGGAGTGTTGTGACGCCCCGAGACCGATGCGCCAGGTGTCGTCCAGTTATTTGCTGTCGTTGCCATGTCTTTGCTTGCGTGTCATGCATTTCATATCATGTCATCATGTGCATTGCATCATCACATTTTCAAAACTTGCATCCGTCCCAGTCTCCTCGTTCCATCCGTTGTCCGTTCTGAGCCCAGACACACTTGCACGCGCCCGCGGCATGTCCAAAATAGTATTTTATAAGTGGCCGGAAAATGTTCTCGGATTGGGTTGAAAGTTGGCATGTGGTCTTATTATAGTGTAGACAGACCGCCTGCCAAGTTTCATCGCATTCGGAGTTCGTATGATGCCTCAATGGATAAATATAGCGGCAGTATAGCCGGTCTAACGTCGGACGTTTTCGGTCTCCGGAAACAGTCGCCGGGCCTCCCTCTCTTCTCTTCTCTCAGTTCGAGACCGTCTACACAGCCCACTACCTACCGCTAGGTCCAACCTAACCTCTCCCGTCAACCCGCGGCCCTCCTCGCGCGCGCGTCCGAAAATTGTCCCGGACCCGACCCAGGCAGTCGTCACCGTTGTGTCCGGAACATCCCCAAATATCTACAAAACATCACCGTTTTCTTATTTGGACTCCCTAGCTATTTTATCCGGGATCGTCCGATTACGATCAGACGAACCGGGTTAACCCCTACCCTAATCCCCTACCTATATAAACAATTTAACCCTAGCCCTATCCCATCCATCCATCTAATCCTCCCAGCCGCCGCCACCCACTCTTCCTTGTTCCTCGGGAGCTTGTCCCATCGCCGCCACTCCACCTCGTTCCTCGGGATCCTCCCGATTCAACTGGAGCCAACCAGCATGAGCCACTTCTCTCCATAGATCCATCCCGAGCCAACCACCTCAGCTCGCACCTCCCACAGACCAAATCCTCTTCGGCCAACTCTCTTGTGTTCCGCCATCGCCCAACTCCAGCAAAGTCGCGCCTCCTCGCAACCTGCCGGCGATAGGACCTCGCCGGAGATGAGTTCCCCGCCGTGCCCTGCTCCCTTCCTTCCCCATCTGCTCTCTCTTTCTCTCTCTCTCTCTCTCTCTCTCTCTCTCTCTCTCACGCTGCTCTCTCTCTGTTATCCTCGCAGCGCCGCCATGGAGGCCCCAGCTCCAACCCGTAGCAGCTGTGCTGCCGGAGTCGCCATCACCTCGTCCCCTCGTCCAGTTCCCGGCGACCGGGTCATCTCCCCGTCGCCGCCATCTTGCTGTCTTGGCGCGGTTGTGTCTGAAGAGATGCCCGTGTCGCTTTGGTCGTGCCTCCCGTTCGTCCTCCCCGAAGACCAACAGAGCCAGAGTCCTTGCAGCCGCCTTCGTCCGCGCACTCCTGCGCTGCCAAGACCCCGACCAGCCGAGCTGAAGCTCTCCTACGCCGGCCACTCAGGGACCAAGCCGCGTTGCCACTCCTCCTCCGCAACCCCGAGCGCCCCTCGCAAGTCCCTGCTTCCCCGCGCTAATCCGTCAGGCCAGTCCGCTTCGTCTGGACGCCTCCTACCATTCAGTTAATAGCAGCCATGGAGCCGCCTCTGCTTCGATTCGGCAGAGAACGGTACCCCGATGACCTCCACCGCCCAGAACCGGCCATCTCCGGCGCCTACTCGTTGGTTCCCGCCGACCCCGTCGCCAGAACCTCCCCAACGCCGTCTTCTGCATCACCGTGAACCTGCCGCTGTTTCTGTTGCTCGTTCTTCAGTAACGAGCAGAGCATCTCGCCAGCCCCGTGCCCGCATGGACCGCGCCATGCCTCCAGGTTCAGCTGGGCTTGGCCCAATGTGAGCAACCCTCGCCCAGATCCAGTTTCGGCCCGATATGTTTTTTTCCTGGTCCTGCGAATTTTGCCATTTATCCAGAGAATTACCTTTTTGCAAAAGCCCCTGTTCTTCATGCATTTAATAACTTCACAACCTTGCATCGGATCTAAATAAATTATATATGAAAGTTGCTTAGAATTCTGTCTAGTTTCATAATATGCAACTTTCATGCATGTTTACAATGTTTAAACTGAGGTTTGCTTTAATTTGCTCCTATGCCATGCTAAAATGCTTTATTTCATAACTAAATAACCGTAACTTGGTTTGTAACAAACTTTATATGTAAATGAGGTAGAAAAATGCCTAGTTTAACAAGATGCACTCTTCTAGCATGTTTAACAACTCTAAAATTATGTTTAGGGCAGAACAGTACCAAACCTAATTTATGCATATGAGGAGTTTTCGGACTTGTTGTTTTCTTGTTCCGGCCTCATTTAAACTTGCCTAGATTAGATAGTTTCATCATGCTTCACCTCTTGCCATGCTAACAACATTTAACCTTGTTGGGTACATAAACGGGAGAGAACTAAATAAGTCATGTGGTGTTTTCTTCAATATGCAACTTCGTTGCATATTGATCTCCACTTAATTTGTAGAATTGCTTGTGCATTTTGTCATGCCATACTTCATTAAACCGGACATGCATCATACTTGGTTGTGCATCATGTCATGTTTATGTGGTGGTTGTTCACTATGTTATGTGTTTCTTTCCGGTGTTGCTTCTTCGGGTCGGTTCCGATAACGTCGCGTTTGTGAGGATTCGTTCTACTTCGCCCGTTTGTCTTCTTCATGGACTCGTTCTTCTTCCTTGCGGGATTTCAGGCAAGATGACCGTACCCTTGAAATCACTTCTATCCTTGCTTGCTAGATTGCTCGCTCTTTTGCTATGCCTATGCTACGATACCTACCACTTGCTTATCATGCCTCCCCTGTTGTTAAACCAAGCCTCTAACCCACCTTGTCCTAGCAAACCGTTGTTTAGCTATGTTACCGCTTTGCTCAGCCCCTCTTATAGCGTTGTTAGTTGCAGGTGAAGATTGAAGTTTGTTCTTTGTTGGAACATGGAGATGTTGTTCCTTGTTGGAACATGTTTACTTGTTGGGATATCACAATATCTCTTATTTAATTAATGCATCTATATACTTGGTAAAGGGTGGAAGGCTCGGCCTTATGCCTGGTGTTTTGTTCCACTCTTGCCGCCCTAGTTTCCGTCATATCGGTGTTATGTTCCCGGATTTTGCGTTCCTTACGCGGTTGGGTTATAATGGGAACCCCTTGACAGTTCGCCTTGAATAAAACTCCTCCAGCAATGCCCAACATTGGTTTTACCATTCGCCACCTAGCCTCTTCTTTTCCCTTGGGAGTCGCGCTCCTGAGGGTCATCATTATTTTACCCCCCGGGCCAGTGCTTCTCTGAGTGCTGGTCCAAACTAGAGCCCTGTGCAGCGCCCCCTCGGGGAAACTCGAGGTCTGGTTTGAGTGTGCCCTGAGAACAAGATATGTGCAGCTCCTATCGGGATTTGTCGGCACATTCGGGCGGTGTTGCTGGTCTTGTTTTACCATTGTCGAAATGTCTTGTAACCGGGATTCCGAGCCTGATCGGGACTTCCCGCTAGAAGGAATATCCTTCGTTGACCGTGAGAGATTGTGATGGGCTAAGTTGGGACCTCCCTGCAGGGATTTGAACTTTCGAAAGCCGTGCCCACGGTTATGGGCAGATGGAAATTTGTTAATGTCCGGTTGTAGAAAACTTGAAGTTGACCTTAATTAAAATACATCAACCGTGTGTGTTACCGTGATGGTCTCTTTCCGACGGTGTCTGGGAAGTGAACACGGTGTTGGAGTAATGCTTGACGTAAGTAGTTTTGGATCACTTCTTGATCATAGATTCTCGAACGTGCTTTGCCTTCTCTTCTCGCTCTCATTTGCGTATTTTTAGCCATCATATTTGCTAGTCGCTTGCTGCAGCTCCACCTCATACCTTTTACCCTTCCTATAAGCTTAAATAGTCTTGATCGCGAGGGTGCAAGATTGCTGAGTCCCTGTGGCTCACAGATACTTCCAAAACCAGCTTGCAGGTGCCGTTGAACCGTGCATATGACGCTACCAAGCTCAAGGAGGAGCTCGATGAAGGTCTTGACCTTTGTGTTGTTTCATTCTAGTTGATCAGTAGTGGAGTCCAGTTGGGGTCGATCGGGGACCTTGTCGCATTTGGGGTTCTTCTTTTATTTTGGTTCCGTAGTCGGACCTTGATTATATTTGGATGTTGTAATGCTTTATTCATGTATTGTGTGACGTGGCGATTGTAAGCCAACTATGTATCGTTTCCCTTATTGTATTACATGGGTTGTGTGAAGATTACCTCACTTGCGACATTGCTTTCAATGCGGTTATGCCTCTAACTCGTGCTTCGACACGTGGGAGATATAGTCGCATCGAGGGCGTTACACTCATGGACGGTGGGTGGCCCCCTCTGGTGCTTCCTTCTCCCAATATTTTTAATATATTCCAGAACTGACTTTTGTGGAGTTTCAGGACTTTTGGAGTTGTGCAGAATAGGTCTCTAATATTTGCTCCTTTTCCAGCCTAGAATTCCAGCTGCCGGCATTCTCCCTCTTCATGTAAACCTTGTAAAATAAGAGAGAAAAGGCATAAGTATTGTGACATAATGTGTAATAACAGCCCATAATGCAATAAATATCAATATAAAAGCATAATGCAAAATGGACGTATCATGCACCAGGTGGGCACAACCCACCTGGGCGCGCCAGGACCCCCAGGCGCACCCTGATGGGTTGTGGTTCCCATGTGGGCCCCCTCACTTATCTCTTTACACCACATCATCACCTACCTCCAAAAAAAATTCTACATAGCTCTCTCTCTCTTGTTCTTGCTCTCAAACCCGCGGATTTCGATCTCTTTGCTTGAAGCTCCGTTTTCGAAACTGTTTCGGGGGATTATTGCTTGGTATGTGACTCCACCATTTGACCAATTAGTTTTTGTTTTAGTTTTTTACATTTTGAATAATTAGCTACTCTTGGTGCTGTTGTAGATGAGCTTACATGTTGAATTCTTAGAGTTCTAAGTAGTTTGATTGCTTGCTATGGCCTCTATGTGTCCCTATGAGTAGTTGGTACCATTCTTGTAAAACTTTGCTGATAAATTTTTGTCACCCAAAAATTTTCAGAAAATTGTACGCGAACATGATGAACCTATTTGGAAGGAGTTCTTCGAGGAGGAGATCCCCGGGGGCATCTTCTAGTGACAGCTTTGCTCGTCGATCTTATGTTGAACCAAGTGAAAGTTCCATTCGAGATGCCGCCACCAAAACATGCCTATGGCCATGCGATGATTATATGGTGCTTGTGAGCATTAAGGAGGAATTTGAGCAATATGTTCACAATGCCGGTCTCGGTCCCTACATTTTAGATAAGTGCGATCAACACCACACTCTGACTAAATCATTTGTCAAAGAATTTAAATTCCATCCCCATGAGTCTAGGGTGTCATTTAAGCTTTATGAAAATCCATTTACCATATCATTAGACAGTTTCGCTCATCACTGCAAACTCCCATTCTGGGGTTTGCTTGATGAACCGCCAAGGGCTGAGTACCAATCATTCTTAACTAGTCTTTGCTATGGTGAGACGAGGGGAGTGACGCAAGGTAGAATAAAGAGCATTCATTTTTCCGCAATTCAGTACTTTGCATTATTTAACGGGAAATGTATCATAGGCAAGCAAGATTGTAGTACACTTTGTGCTCCAGACTTAAGCCTCATACGCACCGCTCTCACTGGTGATAGGAGTTATAATCTTGCAGCGATTGTTGCATGCAGACTACAGCATAACGCTAATAGTGGCTATTTCTATGGTGGAATTTATGCCACGCGTTTAACACGAGGGTTGGGTGTTTCACCTTTGACCTTTGACCCTATCCTACCCACGCAGTATTTGGAATTTGATGCTATGAAAAATCATAAGATCCTTAAATGAAATATTCATAATTTCACCTATAACTTGTTGTTTAACCAAGTGTCTGTTGTGCACACATATTGCCTGCGCCTGCTCTTTTTGATTATCACAACAAGGGAAGATATTTCGTCCTTGAGAGCGAGGCCCGAGCCCACAATGCTGCAGTCGAGGTGGCACGGCAGGCCAAGGCATATGCACCGAGAGCCTCCGTGAGCTACCACTCCGACTACTATCCAGGCTACTGATCGATTACCAAGCTAGGCCAAAAGCCTAAGCTTGGGGGAGTACGTGTTTCTCACCGACATTATATTCATGTTCACACATCTCATTCCAGTTGTCGGTGTTCACACTTTTTCATTGTATCATCCATGCTTAATTTTATTTTCTTGCTTTCTTCTTGTGTGTTTGAAAAACATTAGAAAAACCAAAAAAAAGTTGTAGTTAATTTACTTTCTATGCATGCTTAGCTGTAGCACTAAAAAGAAAACCCAAAAAGATTTCCTTGTTCTTCTTCTGCTTGTTGGGAGCTTTCCCGTGTAAATAGTTTTCCTCATTTTTGCTTTCCCTTTTTGTTTGCTTGTTCAAAGAAACCCAAAAACTCCAAAAAATAGTGTGTTTCTCTGAATTTCTTTTCGAGTCTCACCGAGGAGAAGACCATGATGAAAATGTTGAGTGGCTCTCATTGGAATAAATTGTTGATCAAGTAAAGAGCTCATTTTACCTTGTCTTCTCCTATTGAATAAAATGTTTGCAGATTCCAGCTTAGTCCACGGCACTCTTGCACTATTATTATTTTCACATTGTTCAGTCGTGCAAGTGAAAGGCAATAATGATGATATTCGATGAACTGGTCGTGGCAGAGAGAAATGGGTATGAACTCGACTTGTTCTGTTTTTGTAAATATGTTTAACCTAGTATCCATGATTCAGCACATTATGATTAAACATGTTTGCAACAACAATTAGAGATTATAGTTTCTCATGCCATGCATAAGTAGCTAGGAGCGAATAATGATTTATCTTGGATATCAACATTGCATTAAAATGATTGTGGTGTAGTATGATGATATGGTATCCTCCTCTGAATTTTCGAGTGACTTGACTTGGCACATCTTCATGCATGTAGTTGAATCAAAACCAACATAGCCTCTATGATATTTATGTTCATGGTGTTCATATCCTACTCATGCTAGTGTCCAATGTTACTTATGCATAATGCATGTTCATGACCATTGTTGCTCTCCAGCTGGCCGCTTCTCAATCTAATTGCTAGCCTTAGCCTGTACTAAGTGGGAATTCTGCTTGTACATCAAAAACCTTGAACCCAAGTTATTCTAGATGAGTCCACCATACCTGCCTATATGCGGTATTACCCTGCCATCCTAAGGAAATTTGCATGTGCCACCTCTAAAAACTTCTAATATATATCATTTTTGTGTGCCTGGATCATTCATGGAATGACAGGAGGTGGTTGGTATCTTCCATGCTAAGCGGGTTATTCTCAGGTCAAGTGTTTATTCACTCGCCATCGCACAAGAAAAGGGTGGTAATAGGGATGCCCAGTCCCAAACTGCAAATAGAAAAAGCTTACAAATAATCAAACAAAAACTCTCAATGGAGTCAAAACCTTTCCTTTTATCGCTTGGGAACCACCACTAGCATGCTTAGCATGGCATATATTGATAACTGATGGTCGTGAAGTAAATGAGAAGGGTGCATATCTTAAAATATCATTTACCTCTGTTTTAAAACTTGAGCTCTGGCACCTCTGCAAATCACTGCTTCCCTCTATGAAAGGACTATCTATTTACTTATATGATGTGTCATCACCTTCTAAAATAAGCGTCAAAACCTGATAGCACTGTTGTCATGCTTATGCATTGTGTGTAGCTAATGTTGGGTGCATCATGACTGGATCTTTTCTACCATGAATTACAATGTTTAGTCGCTGCTTGAACTTTGGAGGTGCTCTGCATTTATGTTTTGCGGTCTTAGAAAGGGCTAGCGAGATACTATTATTGTCATATTATATCATGGTTGTTTTGACAACATGTTGCCGTTTGAGATATTTTATTATTGCTTGCTAGCTGATTATGTCATTGATATGAGTTAATATAATTTTTAAGAGTTATTGTTGGCATGGTTAGTTATAATGTTGGCTGAAAACCTGGGTGTTGTTTAAGCTTATTTATGCAAACAAGAGCAAAAGAGTTCGTAAAAGTTTTTCTTTTTCACTTTCAGTTTATCAACTGAATTGCTTGAGGACAAGCAAAGGTTTAAGCTTGGGGGAGTTAATACATCTCCAATGTATCTACTTTTCCTAACACTTTTCCTCTTATTTTGGACTCTAATTTGCATGATTTCAATGAAACTAACCCCGGACTGACGTTGTTTTTAGCAGAACTACCATCGTGTTGTTTTTATGCAGAAATAAAAGTTCTCGGAATGGAACGAAACTTTGCGAGGATTTTTTATATCAATAAAGAGAATTTCTGGAGCCAAGATCCACCGGAGGGGGCACCTGGGTGGGCACAACCCACCAGCCCCCCTGCTGGCGCGCCCAGGTGGGTTGTCCCCACCTAGTGGCCCTGCAGATCTCAACCCTGACACTATAAAATCACATATTCAAAAAAATCAGGGAGAAAGAATTATCTGGATCCACGAGACAGAGCCGCCGTCACCTCCTGTTCTTCATCGGGAGGCCAGATCTGGAGTCCATTTGGGGCTCCGGAGAGGGGGATCTTCGTTCTTCATCATCACCAACCCTTGTCCATCACCAATTCCATGATGCTCCCCACCGGGAGTGAGTAGTTCCTTCGTAGGATCGCTGGTCAGTGAGGAGTTGGATGAGATTCATCATGTAATCGAGTTAGTTTTGTTAGGGCTTGATCCCTAGTATCCACTATGTTCTAAGATTGATGTTGCTGTGACTTTTCCATGCTTAATGCTTGTCACTTTGGGCCCGGGTGCCATGATTTCAGATCTGAACCGTTTATGTTATCATCATTATATCCATGTTCTAGATCCAATCTTGCAAGTTATAGTCACCTACTACGTGTTATGATTCGGCAACCCCGGAGTGACAATAGTCGGGACCACTCCCGGTGATGACCGTAGTTTGAGGAGTTCATGTATTCACTGAGTCTTAATGCTTTGTTCTGGTTCTCTATTAAAAGGAGGCCTTAATATACCTTACTTTCCAAGTGGACCCCGCTGCCACGGGAGGGTAGGACAAAAGATGTCATGCAAGTTCTTTCCATAAGCATGTATGACTATTTACGAAATACATGCCTACATTATATTGATAAACTGGAGCTAGTGTCGTATTGCCCTAGGTTATGACTGTCACATGATGAATATCATCCAGCAAGTCATCGATCCAATGCCTACGAATTTATCTTATATTGTTCTTGCTAAGTTACTGCTGTTATCGTTACTGTTGCACTTGCTACAAAATTATTTCTATCACGGTTACCGTTACCATTGCTACCGTCACTACTATATAATACTATCATATTACTTTGCTACTGATCACGTTACTGCAGATAATTAATCTCTAGGTGTGGTTGAATTTACAACTCAGCTGCTAATACCTTCAAATATTCTTTGACTCCCCTTGTGTCGAATCTATAATATTGGATTGAATACTCTACCCTCGAAAACTGTTGTGATCCCCTATACTTGTGGGTTATCAATGACAAGTACAAACACTAAGGGATAAGGAGTGTGTGGGGGGAGAGTGGGGAGGGGGTGCATGTTAGTACGAAAGTGTAATTTTGGATGACAAGGGTTGTTTTATCTTTCGTAATAACACACTTAAGTTTACACTTTGCATGTGTAATGAGTTTGGAATGAAGTCCAAACATGTAGTGTGAAAATTAAGTATAAGTCCATGATAGGCAAAAATTGATGAAGTTAAAAACAAAATAATTTCTCACATGATAAGATCAGAAACATGGTGTTCTCTAATTCAAAACAAACAATTCATCGCACAAGTGCATGGGACACCCTGCTAGTTTGTATTTAAAACTCCACAGATATATTTGGTGATTCTTTTGGAAAACCAAACACAAACTTTCCTTTATATTATATTTTTGGTGATTTTTTGGAAAACACAAATAGTGAAATCATACTTTATCTGTAATCTTTGTTCACAACCTTTCTTTTGTATCTCCTAACACAAAATTTAATTTTCAGTCAAAACTCTATGGATACGTCATCGACGAGGCCGCAAGCTGTTGTCCGGCCAAACACAACCATAAGTCGGCCGGTGGGTCTGTATTTTCAGTGTTCACACAACCTTTATTAATTGGTTAATTATAACACGGATTAATTGACCTGACCTTTAGGAAATTGTTCTGGTCATTTCCATATCTTACAAGAGCATTGTGTGCTTAAAAATATTGCAATTTAAGTCGTGTGCGATGTATATTTTGCCATAAATTTAGTGCACTGTTTAGTTTAATATTTATTGGTGTTATGAAACCATGAGGGCTTCTGTTCATTAAAGTCGGGCAAGAGCCTGTTATCTAAAAATAAATTTAATATTTACTGTCAGAAAATTTAGTGACTTCCTAGCGGAAGTTCATAGATGTGGATGTGTAAGCTGCCAGAGATAATACAATCTATCCAAAGAACACTCCAATAGTGTTGTGGGGGAATGAAATTACACTTGTATTTGACGACATTTGTTGTGACAAATAAAATACAAGTGTGAAAAACTGCAACACTCCCGAACAAGTCTCTTCGGTCAAGTTTGACCACAGTGCTCCAGGGTGAACATTTTACCATTTTGTTGATTCAAGCATCAAATAAACGTGAAAATGTACTCATTGATGTAGTTTCCTAATTTATCTAGTATCTGTAATCGCAATCTCTCATTCACATCTCCCAGCACGAAAAAAAATTATACAAGACCAGGTCTCACGGTTAGCAGGTGAGACCTGTCCTGATGAATGACACATGGCACACATTGAATTTGTGTTGAAAGTGAAATATTAGATTTAGGTCTTGATTTACAGTTTTCTTTTGACTTCTCTCATGTTTTCTTAGGGATTGGATCCGCTTGTGTTAAATGGGTGTCTGAGCCAATAAGACCACCAAATTTCTAGGCAACGACGTTTCGTAGTATACATTGGTGGGCTAACATGTTCGTTTCATAGAAATACCCATGTACACTAATTATTCTCCACAACTCTGTTAAATTTTTCTCCACAACAACATCTATTATATTATTAAAATGATAGAAAACAAACAGTGAAGGTTTAAAATTATAAAGTTATGATAAATGAACGGCAGTGATTTGTTGACCTAAGCTTGGCAAGGCAGCGTGCAAGGGAGAGTCCATACAGCCACATATTCCATCAGCAAGGCCAGCGTATAGGCAAAAGGAGTCATATAGTCATTAAAAAAAGGAATCCATACACATCGGCAAAGCCAGTGGCGAGTCCAGTAGCCAGGCTTCAACAGGCTGTAGCCTACCCTCAGAATTTTTTTTTTTACTACTGCTATTCGTCTCAGCCCAGCAGCCCAACAAGGAGACACAACCAACAGCCCAATGCCAACACGCAGCGAACAAGCCATCCAGGGACGAGACCAAGCCGTCTCACACTCCCGCGACCAGACCTAGCGCCGGCGGCGGACCAGCCGAGAAGGGAGCTTGCGGGAGCGGCGGACCAGGGAGCCGGCGGGGGCGGCGGACTGCCGGAGCTCCGCGCCAGAAGAGAGGTGCTCACGCGCCCACCGACGAGCCGCGCCAAGCCGCCAACAGCCAACCCATCGCGGCTGCGCCCTGCCTGCGTGCTGCTCCGACCCCGGCTCCCTAGTCCGCCGCTCCGCGCCAGCAGCGAGGCGCGCACGCGCCCACGAGACGCGCCAACAGCCAACCCATCGCGGGCATTGGTAAGGACTCGCCAGCAGCCAACGAGTCGCAGATATAGAGAAATGTTATTGTTCTTCTTCTGCTAATTGGTTGTTTGACCAAATGTACTGCAAATGATTTTATTGTTCATGATATAGAGAAATGTTCTTCTTCATTTTAGTGAATGATATTTATTGAGATGTTGAAAGTACTACTGAATTGCCTTGTTCTTGATTGTTCTATTTGCAGATTTACAGAAATGAAGAGAAAAAATATGAGCATAAACAGTTTTTTTGCAAGTAGTTCAATCACTCCTCGTGTCGAACCTGATCCTATCCCAGCCAGTCCACTGATCCCAGAGAATGTGAACCCAGATCCCCTTCCCCTGATTGTAGTGACCATAGTTCCTCCTTCAACTAATGAGAGAACTGATCCCTCAACCCCAAGGGATGATAGAAATGACACCACATTTGATGAAAGTACAAACCAACCAAGAATGCCTATACTAGAGTTTCATCCAAGTCAAATTATTGCTGATCCAGGACTTAGAATTCCTATAGAAGATTATGCCCCTGAAATTAGAAGAAGTGATGTGCGAAGAGCTTATTTGTTGAACAAACGAAACAAAGCTGTTGGGCATACATTCAAGAACACAAAGGATGGTAAAATTTGGAGATCCTTTCAACGTGCGTGGCTCGACAAGTTTGATTGGTTGGAATACAGTGTGGATAAGGAGGCTGCGTTTTGCTTTCATTGCTTTCTTTTCAAGAAACCATCCCAGGCCATTAGATTTGGCAATGATGTTTTCATGAAAGATGGCTACACTCGTTGGAAAACAGGTCTAGCTAGTTTTGAAAAGCACGTTGGTGGTCAATTTAGTTACCACAACATTGCTAGGGGAGATTGCGATGATTTCAACAATCAACAAGCAAGTGTGGCTACCAAATTCCCTGTGTACAGCAAGGAGTCTGAGATATCTTATAAAATCCTCCTAACTGCATCATTGGATTGTGCAAGGTATCTCATAGCACAAGGTGAAGCTTTTCGTGGGCATGATGAATCCTCCACTTCCATCAATAAGGGCAATTTTAGAGAGTTGTTGGACTGGTACAAGAACAAGAAGGAAGATGTGAAGGAGGCATTTGATAAGGGGGCTGGAAATGCACAAATGATTTGTTCTGACATCCAAAAGGACCTTGCTGCTGCTTGTGCAATGGAGGTAACCAAAGTTATTAAGAATGACATTGGAGATAAGAAATTCTCAATACTTATTGATGAGGCTAGAGATTGCTCAATAAAGGAGCAAATGGCGGTGATTGTGAGGTAACACATACCATCTTTTAGTGTTTTTATATTGTACTAGTAATGTTTACTAATATGATTTCTTGCTGCACGTAGATTTCTAGATGATCACGGGATGCTCCAAGAGAGATTCCTTGCCATTAAGCACATCACAGATTGTACATCTGCTGGAATTAAAGAAGCTTTGGTTGATATGTTGGAATTTCATGGTTTGCTACTGTGATAAAGAGATATTTAGAAGCATTCATGATGACCAGATCATGATACAATTCCAAAAAATGAGGGATCGGAAGGGACATTTGCCTCATGAGTTCAATGTGATTTCTTAGAGGTATAGATGTCAGTGTTAATAATTTAATACCTAGTACTGGTTGTGCATGACTTATTGTTGTCTTGCTAACAAATGTGCTAATTTGGACAGATGGCTTGTGGTTGGTGACTTGGGCATACATTTCTATATTTTGGTGAGGAGGTGTTCTGTGACTACAATATCACTTAGTAAGAAGCAACATCTCATTGTCTTTTGTTGTTGCTTCTCTAGTACTTTGATGCTTTGGTGTGTGAATTGTATTAACCTTTCTAGTATGGCTAAACATGTTACTAGTATTTTTGTTGAAAAATTTCATGTTATTTTGAGCACTGGTTTGGCAAATGTTCTCTATTTAAATTCACAATACCAAATATTTAGTTCAAAGTCAATATTTTTGAAAAATTCCAACAAATTTCCAGTAAATACTACTCCCTCCATTCCAAAATATAGTGCGCCCGCGCTTCCCGAGATCGAACTTTGACCATAAATTTAATAAACGAGACCGACTGCGGCGGGAGAAAAAGTTACAGAATTAAAAACTTCTTTCAAATACGAATTCACTGATATAACTTTTGCTCCCGCCGCAATCGGTCTTGGTAGTTAAATTTATGGTCAAAGTTAAAGCACGAGGATAGAGGAAGCACTACATTATGGAATGGAGGGAGTACATGTTTCCAGTAGCATTCTGGGAAAGTTTGAGCACATTTGGACAAATGGCCTAGGAGATAATGGCTATTTAGCTAAGCGATTTCAAAATTTAGTTCAAAATTTAATATTTTTAAAAAATTTCAGGAAAATTCCAGTAGATACTACATGTTTCCAGTAGTATTCTGAGAAAGTTGTAGCACATTTGGACAAATGTACCAGGAGATGATGTTGTTTTTCTTCAATTGAACGTTTTATTTTTTATGCGGTTAACTTTGAGTCCACCCTACATTTTCTTTCTGGATTCGCCACTGGGCAAAGCCAGCGTATCGGCAAAAGGAATTCGTACGGGCGCCAACATATTCAACGGCACTACGTAGGTAAGCGTTAGATTGGATCTTCAAATCATCATTTAACCAAAAATAATCTTCAATTTCACTACTTTACATGCATGAGTTCGTTTGCATGCAAAAGGCATGGTATGATGTACGAGTAGCTCATACGTGCATGGGCCCGGATTCTAACAACAAACTCGACAAGAGTTCATCAAAGTAATTAGTCCAGAAACTAGGCGGGCTGAATGGGTTTCATCGAAACTTTAAATGGATGTGAGAACCTCGTAGGTTCAACCAGGTTCGTCCATGTCGGCAAATTAATTAGCTCAACTGTTGATCATCGCGATTACAATATACAATGGTGTATCTAAATTAGAGTTTTTAGATTAACCTACCATAATATAACTATTAATAGTTGAATAAATACAATAAATCGCCTTTTTTAGGAAAAAAAGATAAACCATTTTGTTTTTCTTTGAACTCCAAGTCTCCAACGGCACTATATATAATGAATCAGTTATTAGGTGGACATGGAATACAATTATTATATATGACTTAGAAATCAGGGTGTGCAAGGAAATTAGCACTTTCATTTTTTATTAGGTGAATAAAAAATATTAGGTGAATATAAAGTTAGCTTATGTTGTATATACGGAATTCAAATTAAAAACAGAAGGAAACTACATGAGTAAAAGTTCCATCTATACATCATATGATAATTTTTAATTTGAAGCGCGAACATGGAAGCTGGCAGAAGGCAACCTCTCGCGCATGTGCATCCATCCACGTCTTGCTAGCTAGCAGGCTAGGCGAACCAACCTGTGATTGGGTGATTAGAGAGACGATGGTATTCTCAGCCCATCAGGGTTCAAGTCCTGGTAGTCGTATTTATTCCTGGATTTAGAGCCTGTTTGGGATTGCTCTACTCTTTAAAATTCAGCACCGCTTCAGAAAACACAAACCAAACGGGATAGCTCCAAGATATGTCGCTCTACAAAAAAACTAGAATCTGGGGCACAACTCCTAGTTTTTTTATGAAGCTCTTCAGGGGGTGTTTCAAAAAACTCTAGAAGCTGGAGTTGGGTGAAAATTACTCACCACTGCCACCAGTAAGTGGATACCCCTTCGTTTCTCCCCCTCGACCAATCAAATAGATCCTTTTCACCAAATTACTCATTTTTGAAGCTGGAGCTAGATGGAAGCCAAACATTCTCTTTGGTAGTGCTACAACTTCTGAATGAAACTGCTCCAAAGTGAATTTAGTGGAGCGAAACCGACTTTGGTGAAGCGGAGCAGTCCCAAATAGGCCCTTATTTCATAATTTTCGGCGATGTGCATTCAGTGGGAGGAGACGTTCCTGTCGACGACGAGGTAGCTATGATGACTTCGTAAATTTCAAGATGATATGTCGGCTCAGTTTTTCAAAGGTACTCATCGGGGTAGGGTATGCGTGTGTGCATACATAGAGATGAGTGTATACGTGTGTATATGAGCGTTTGCGTCTGTACTGTGTTAAAAAAACTAGCAGGCTAGTGCGCCCTTCGCACCGGTAAAATCCACCATCGGACATGACAGGCTTGAGATTCAGCACGTCGTGACAGCATGCCCAACAACCACAATCTCACAAAAAATTCATGAACTACTGTTCCGCGCAAAAGAAAAAAAAATGTGAGAAAGCGATACTTCTATGGGATGTGGCCTATTCGATTGAGCTAGCAATATGCTTAACTTTTCGCAAAAAAAAAGGTAATATGCTTAGCGTGTGCTCCTATACTCCATGGAAGCCAATGCCATGTTCACACGTTACAAATAAATTGGCTCACAAAACAAGGATAAACAAGGATAGCCAGTTGCCGCTCGGGTGCTCGGCACAAGCGATAATCAAGCAATCTCAAAACCTATCAAAAAGAAAAGATTAGCCAGTTGATTAGACCATCGACGTCGGATTAATGCATGTATTGTATTCTCATCCATATAGCTATCTTTGTTTGGTCAATTCTTGCAAGGGCCTTATATTTTTCTTATATAGAAAGAATCCAACCAGAATATATGTAGATTGGCATGACATGTGCGGCGCACAGTGCTATGTTGTTTTGTTCCCACATACCAAATCTTTTGCCAACAACTTAATATGCGCAATAAAACAAAAAAAGGTATTTCCGCGTGACCCTGCAAAAAGTATTTCCTCATGATATACATATTGACTATGATGTTTTATTTGAAAGGCATATCTAGGATAATAGCCACATAGGTTAGTAAATAAAATAAAAAGAATTCCATGTCCATATACAACTTACTGAAAACAATGACAAATGATGAAAAATGAGTTTCCACATTGTGTATATGACTATATGTTTTTCTATATTTTTGTACGACTAACTCAACATCTCATTGGTATGAAAAACACATAGAAAATCTAGCCGCGCAAATGCTCGGGCAGGGCCGGTCCTGAGATTTCAGGGGCCCGGGGTGAAACCAAAAGTCGGGGCCCCTTCACATAAACATTATAGGAGTACATATATTATCGCTTAAATGCACCAAAAGCGACATTCTTATCAAATAATGTATACATATTACCTTTCAACCATTTCTAACAATCATTCATAAAATTTCACTTATGATGGGGTCGACATGATAATACGCACTGCTAAAAACCAAAAATTAAATTACGTCAAAAGCTTGAACACTGCAACCTATGTATCATGCATGTGAACATAGATAAATTGCTCAATTAGCAATATAGATATAGGAAGTAGATAGCTAGTCTGATGTTACTTCGGATTGATCGGAGCAGCGTTGACCACCTGATCAGGCAATCGCCATGATGGGATTTAGACTGACGTGAGATAGAAGGCGCTTGACGATTTGCATCACCTGGAGACCGGAGAGCCGCGTAGTTCGCCGGCACGCAAATTGTGACCTGCATCTGCAACGTCAGATCCCCGGCTGCCACCATGGCCGTTGTCGGATAGAACTGCACGGGCCACCACCTTTGAAGTCCAGCATCAACGTCGCTCCCTCATCCATCCCCACCATCGGCTTGCCGCGAGAGGAAGGGAAACAAGAAACGACGGCTGCCTCCGGTTTGTTTGGTTCGGCCATGAGCACGCGAGATCGAGGAATAGATACGTACTTTTTTTAGGAATAGATCGAGGAATAGATGAATAGGGAACATCTTCACGATTAGAAGGAAATCCGAGCAAGGGCAACGCGTACACGCTAGCATTCTTGGCATTTCTTGGACTATCTCATCTCATCTTTATGCAAAAACAAACCAAATTCACCCCCCATATAACCCACCTAATCTTGCTTCGGCGTCCGGCCACCATGCGCCTAGCATGGCGACTCACACATGCAGATGCGCAACATTTTTGGGTCGTCGTAGCAAGCCCCCGTGTCATACTTCTCGCTGATGCACCAGGCGCAACAAGCGTCTTTGTTGTTTCCAACACAGATGTCCGGCACAGGGCAAGGTGCACAGGGGTGGGTGCCGCACGTAGGTTCGGCTGCTTTGACTATTTTCAATAAAGAGTGTCTGGCGTTGTTAAATTACATGATGAGGACGAGAGGCAACATCCATCATGACATGCATCATCCAAGAGATTAAGATATGCATGTTCTTTCTTGTGTGTTTTGCAGGTGCTTACCGGTGAAAGGCGACAGGAAGGCCAAACAATGATCGCCGCCATTGTTGTTGTGATCTTGTGAGCCGCCATGGCTCTTAAACTTGGAATTGATTGAGGCGTAGGGAGATAAGGCTGTGGAGAGGTGCCTCTTTATATGTTGGTGCATTTTCAGATGGTTGTTCAATTAAGCATATATTTATGTTTATCGACCATATGAGCTGGATAATTTGACCTCAATGTGTGTGATTTTGTTGTCGTTCGATGTTAAAGGCTGTTGATGAATGAGCAATGCGTCGTAGTATTATGTATTTCATGTTTTAAAATGGTAGACTAGACACTTCCGACATATATTAACCCAAATATGCTATCGTGCGGTAGCGCATTTGGACCATGATTCGGGATTGGCTAGGCTTGATGAACATGGTCGTCAACATTTAGGCAACCAACATATTGGTGGTTGTCGATGACTCATCCCAATGATGGCTGGACTTAAGTCATGACATATTTAGTCTTGTTGGTTTCTTGTGAGATTTGGAATGGAACTTATTGTTGGGAAGTATAGTAGAAAACAAACAAAAAAAGCCCTATGATCACCCAGAAACAATATGGAGATGCATTAATGGTTTGGATTTGATTGTTATCGACTCCGAGTTGCAACGGAAGAAGACAAGTCAGTGTAGATCGTACTTGGAGTCCCTCAAACCGTAGATGAACGATCCCACGAAAAGCCCATGAATAGTCCCTTAATCGGAAGACCGAAAGCATGGCCTCTCTACGAGTTGCAAGCGTAAGGGCTTCACGATCTGGCAGCGCTTCACCATCTAGAGGTAATTATCGCTGGAGAATTAGAGGAAGGAGATTAGAACCACACCGGGCTTCTAATTATGAGGATTATAGGATCTAGATCAAGCTCTAATTGATCAACTACGACCAACTAGAACTAGAACTAGAAATCTAGAGGAGGCTCCAAAACTTGTGTGTCTCAAAGGAGCAAAATCCTCTAGTATATATAGCTTGAAGGGGAGAGGAGGGGCACCACACAAGGGCGGAAAGGGCCCCCCCCCATTGTGCATGCCAAGAGGGGGAGGAGCAGTCCTCCCCCTAGTCCAATTCGGCATCCCTTATAGGAAAGGAGGGGCACCCTTGTTGGGCCCTTGTGGCCCAAGTTGCCTTCCACCACTTGCCTTTTAAGGCCCTTGATTAATTAACTATAAAATCCTTCCAACAATTACTAGAGCCCGTTATAATTTAACACCAGAAACATTTCCACCTATATATTATTTATCGGTAATACCCGGCATTGAGTGATAAACTCTGAAACCCTTTCGGTGACCCTGAAACGCTTCTGGATCCTTTTGAAACTATTTTGAATACTAATGAAACTGTTTCACAAATAAATCCTCGATACTCCCGTCCTACTAGCACTCAACGGATCATGATTACCTTGAGCTTGTGACCCTATAGGTTCGGTAAAACATAGACATGAACAAAACTCCTTTATTCAATGACCGATAGTGGAATCGTGGACGTCCATATTGATCCATATGAGTACACGAATAATGAGTGAACCTTTGATTATCATGCACTTTTATTTTTAGAAGTTATTATTCCAAAAATGAAGATAATACTTCAAAGCATACGATGCGCTCATAACTTGTCGCGACTAGCAAAGTTAGTGAGACTGGTAAATTCATTAGAGTTGTTCACGACACAAGCAAAGTTCTTAAATGTGTTGCAGGACTGATCATTGAACTATTTTTTTTTATCTGGTGGATTGATGACTTTGGTTTCTTAATGGAGGGAGACTTGCCACTTGCCTCAAACCCTTTCACATGAGGACCCAACAATTCTACTAAGTGTGATCCTAGCTTCGAGCAACAAGCAGACAACCTGATACTTCAGGCTCAGAGACCCGAGGACCTTCATGGCTCTATTATTTCATCTCTTGAAACCTCGAACTCAGGGGTACGAACCCCTTGGATCTCAGCCCCTATGGTGGATCTTTGCGATCCCCGAAACCCTGGGCTAGCACCGATCTATGAGGTCACATGTCCAAACATGATATTTGTTGGATTTCATAGGGACTATTTGAAGGAAATATGCCCTAGAGGCAATAATAAAGTTATTATTTATTTCCTTATTCTCATGATAAATGTTTATTATTCATGCTAGAATTGTATTAACCAGAAACGTAATACACGTGTGAATACATAGACAAACAGAGTGTCACTAGTATGCCTCTACTTGACTAGCTCGTTAATCAAAGATGGTTATGTTTCCTAGCCATTGACATGAGTTGTCATTTTATTAACGGGATCACATCATTAGGAGAATGATGTGATTGACTTGACCCATTCCGTTAGCTTAGCACTCGATCATTTAGTATGTTGCTATTGCTTTCTTCATGACTTATACATGTTCCTATGACTATGAGATTATGCAACTCCCATTTACTGGAGGAACACTTTGTGTGCTACCAAATGTCAAAATGTAACTGGGTGATTATAAAGGTGCTCTATAGGTGTCTCCGAAGGTACTTGTTGGGTTGGCGTATTTCGAGATTAGGATTTGTCACCCTGATTGTCGGAGAGGTGTCTCTAGGCCCTCTCGGTAATACACGTCACTTAAGCCTTGCAAGCATTGCAACTAATGAGTTAGTTGCGGGATGATGTATTACAGAACGAGTAAAGAGACTTGTCGGTAACAAGATTGAACTAGGTATTGAGATACCGACGATCGAATCTCGGGCAAGTAACATACCGATGACAAAGGGAACAACGTATGTTGTCATGCGGTCTGACCGCTAAAGATCTTCGTAGAATATGTGGGAGCCAATATGAGCATCCAGGTTCCGCTATTGGTTATTGACCGGAGACGTGTCTCGGTCATGTCTACATAGTTCTTGAACCCGTAGGGTCCGCACGCTTAACGTTTCGATGACTGTTATATTATGAGTTTATATGTCTTGATGTACCGAAGGCTGTTCGGAGTCCCGGATATGATCACGGACATGACGAGGAGTCTCTAAATGGTCAAGACATGAAGATTGATATATTGGAAGCCTATATTTGGATATCGGAAGTGTTCCGGGTGAAATCGGGATTTTACCGGAGTACCGGAGGGGTTACCGGAACCCCCCCCCCGGGGGGGGGGGGTTAATGGGCCATAGTGGGCCTTAGTGGAGAAGAGGAGAGGCGACCAGGGCAAGGGCCACGCGCTCCTCCCCCCTAGTCCGAATAGGACAAGGAGAGGGGGGCGGCGCCCCACCTTTCCTTCTTCTCCTCCACCTCTTTCCCCTCTTCTCCTAATCCAACAAGGAAAAGGGAGGGAGTCCTACTCCCGGTAGGAGTAGGACTCCTCCTGGCCGGCCGCACCTCCTCCCTTGTTCCTTTATATATGGGGGCAGGGGGGCACCCTAGAGACAACAATTGATCATTTGATCTTTTAGCCGTGTGCGGTGCCCCCCTCCATCATAGTCTACCTCGATAATACTGTAGCGGTGCTTAGGCGAAGCCCTATGTCGGTAGAACATCATCATCGTCACCACGCCGTCGTGCTAACGAAACTCTCCCTCAACACTCGGCTGGATCGGAGTTCGAGGGACGTCATCGGGCTGAACGTGTGCTGAACTCGAAGGTGCCGTACGTTCGATACTTGATCGGTCGGATCGTGAAGACGTACGACTACATCAACCGCATTGTGCTAACGCTTCCGCTTTTGGTCTACGAGGGTACGCGGACAATACTCTCCCCTCTCGTTGTTGTGCATCACCATGATCTTGCGTGTGCGTATGAAATTTTTGAAATTACTACATTCCCCAACAGTGGCATCCGAGCCTGGTTTTATGCGTAGATGTCATATGCACAAGTAGAACACAAGTGATTTGTGGGCGATATAAGTCATACTGCTTACCAGCATGTCATACTTTGGTTCAGCGGTATTGTTGGATGAAGCTGCCCGGACCGACATTACGCGTACACTTACGCGAGACTGGTTCTACCGACGTGCTTTGCACACAGGTGGCTGGCGGGTGTCAGTTTCTCCAACTTTAGTTGAACCGAGTGTGGCTACGCCCGGTCCTTCCGAAGGTTAAAATAGCACCAACTTGACAAACTATCGTTGTGGTTTTGATGTGTAGGTAAGAACGGTTCTTGCTAAGCCCAGTAACAGCCACGTAAAACTTGCAACAACAAAGTAGAGGATGTCTAACTTGTTTTTGCAGGGCATGTTGTGATGTGATATGGTCAAGACATGATGCTAAATTTTATTGTATGAGATGATCATGTTTTGTAACCAAGTTATCGGCAACTGGCAGGAGCCATATGGTTGTCGCTTTATTGTATGCAATGCAATCGCCCTGTAATGCTTTACTTTATCACTAAGCGGTAGCAATAGTCGTAGAAGCATAAGATTGGCGAGACGACAACGATGCTACGATGGAGATCAAGGTGTCGCGCCGGTGACGATGGTGATCATGACGGTGCTTCGGAGATGGAGATCACAAGCACGAGGTGATGATGGCCATATCATATCACTTATATTGATTGCATGTGATGTTTATCTTTTATGCATCCTATCTTGCTTTGATTGATGGTAGCATTATAAGATGATCTCTCACTAAATTTCAAGATAAAAGTGTTCTCCCTGAGTATGCACCGTTGCCAAAGTTCGTCGTGCCTAGACACCATGTGATGATCGGGTGTGATAAGCTCTACGTCCATCTACAACGGGTGCAAGCCAGTTTTGCACACGCAGAATACTCAGGTTAAACTTGACGAGCCTAGCATATGCAGATATGGCCTCGGAACACTGAGACTGAAAGGTCGAGCGTGAATCATATAGTAGATATGATCAACATAGTGATGTTCACCATTGAAAGCTACTCCATTTCACGTGATGATCGGTTATGGTTTAGTTGATTTGGATCACGTGATCACTTAGAGGATTAGAGGGATGTCTATCTAAGTGGGAGTTCTTAAGCAATATGATTAATTGAACTTAAATTTATCGTGAACTTAGTACCTGATAGTATCTTGCTTGTCTATGTTGATTGTAGATAGATGGCCCGTGCTGTTGTTCCATTGAATTTTAATGCGTTCCTTGAGAAAGCAAAGTTCAAAGATGATGGTAGCAATTACACGGACTGGGTCCGTAACTTGAGGATTATCTCATTGCTGCACAAAAAAGTTACGTCCTGGAAGCACCGCTAGGTGTACCACCTGCACCAGCAACTGCGGACATTGTGAATGCCTGGCAGTCATGTGTTGATGACTACTCGATAGTTCAGTGTGCCATACTTTACGGCTTAGAACCGGGACTTCAACGACATTTTGAACGTCATGGAGCATATGAGATGTTTCATGAGTTGAAGTTAATATTTCAAGCAAATGCCCGGACTGAGAGATATGAAGTCCCCAATAAGTTCTAAAGTTGCAAGATGGAGGAGAATAGTTCTGTCAGTGAGCATATACTCAAGATGTCTGGGTACTGCAATCACTTAATTCAACTGGGAGTTAATCTTTTGGATGATAGCGTCATTGACAGAATTCTTCAATCACTTCCACCAAGCTACAAGAGCTTCGTGATTAAATATAACATGCAAGGAATGGATAATACGATTCCCGAGCTCTTCGCAATGCTAAAGGCTGCAGAGGTAGAAATCAAGAAGGAGCATCAAGTGTTGATGGTCAATAAGACCACCCGTTTCAAGAAAAAGGGCAAAGGGAAGAAGAAGGGGAACTTCAAGAAGAACAGCAAGCAAGTTGCTGCTCAAGAGAAGAAACCCAAGTCTGGACCTAAGCCTGAGACTGAGTGCTTCTACTGCAAGCAGACTGGTCACTGGAAGCGGAACTGCCCCAAGTATTTGGCATATAAGAAGGATGGCAAGGTGAACAAAGGTATATGTGATATACATATTATTGATGTGTACCTTACCAGAGCTCGCAGTAGCACCTGGGTATTTGATACTGGTTCTGTTGCTAATATTTGCAACTCAAAACAGGGACTACGGATTAGGCGAACACTGGCCAAGGACGAGGTGACGATGCGCGTGGGAAACGGTTCCAAAGTCGATATGATCGCCGTCGGCACGCTACCTCTACATCTACCTTAGGGATTAGTATTAGACCTAAATAATTGTTATTTGGTGCCTGCGTTGAGCATGAACATTATATCTGGATCTTGTTTGATGCGAGACGGTTATTCATTTAAATCAGAGAATAATTGTTGTTCTATTTATATGAGTAATATCTTTTATGCACCCTTGAAGAGTGGTCTATTTTTGATGAATCTCGATAGTAGTGATACACATATTCATAATGTTGAAACCAAAATATGCAGAGTTAATAATAATAGTGCAACTTATTTGTGGCACTGCCGTTTAGGTCATATCGGTGTAAAGCGCATGAAGGAACTCCATACTGATGGACTTTTGGAACCACTTGATTATGAATCACTTGGTACTTGCGAACCGTGCCTCATGGGCAAGATGACTAAAACACCATTCTCCGGTACTATGGAGAGAGAAACAGATTTGTTAGAAATCATACATACAGATGTATGTGGTCCGATGAATGTTGAGGCTCGTGGCGGATATTGTTATTTTCTCACCTTCACAGATGATTTGAGCAGATATGGGTATATCTACTTAATGAAACATAAGTCTGAAACATTTGAAAAGTTCAAAGAATTTCAGAGTGAAGTTGAAAATCATCGTAACAAGAAAATAAAGTTTCTACGATCTGATCATGGAGGAGAATATTTGAGTTACGAGTTTGGTCTACATTTGAAACAATGCGGAATAGTTTCGCAACTCACGCCACCCGGAACACCACAGCGTAATGGTGTGTCCGAACGTCGTAATCGTACTTTACTAGATATGATGCGATCTATGATGTCTCTTACTGATTTACCGCTATCGTTTTGGGGTTATGCTTTAGAGACGGCTGCATTCACGTTAAACAGGTCACCATCAAAATCCGTTGAGATGACGCCTTATGAACTGTGGTTTGGCAAGAAACCAAAGTTGTCGTTTCTTAAAGTTTGGGGCTGCGATGCTTATGTGAAAAAACTTCAACCTGATAAGCTCGAACCCAAATCAGAGAAATGTGTCTTCATAGGATACGCAAATGAGACTGTTGGGTACACCTTCTATCACAATCCGAAGGCAAGACATTCGTTGCTAAGAATGGATCCTTTCTAGAGAAGGAGTTTCTCTCGAAAGAAGTGAGTGGGAGGAAAGTAGAACTTGATGAGGTAACTGTACCTGCTCCCTTATTGGAAAGTAGTTCATCACAGAAACGGGTTCCTGTGACGCAATTAGTGAGGAAGTTAATGATGATGATTATGAAACTTCAGATCAAGTTGTTACTGAACCTCGTAGGTCAACCAGAGTAAGATCCGCACCAGAGTGGTACGGTAATCCTGTTCTGGAGGTTATGTTACTAGACCATGACGAACCTACAAGCTATGAAGAGGCGATGGTGAGCCCAGATTCCACAAAATGGCTTGAGGCCATGAAATCTGAGATGGGATCCATGTATGAGAACAAAGTGTGGACTTTGGTTGACTTGCCCGATGATCGGCAAGCCATTGAGAATAAATGGATCTTCAAGAAGAAGACTGACGCTGACGGTAATGTTACTGTCTATAAAGCTCGACTTATTGCAAAAGGTTTTCGACAAGTTCAAGGGATTTACTACGATGAGACTTTCTCACCCGTAGCGATGCTTAAGTCTGTCCGAATCATGCTAGCAATTGCCGCATTTTATGATTATGAAATTTGGCAAATGGATGTCAAAACTGCATTCCTGAATGGATTTCTGGAAGAAGAGTTGTATATGATGCAACCAGAAGGTTTTGTCGATCCAAAGGGAGCTAACAAAGTGTGCAAGCTCCAGCGATCCATTTATGGACTGGTGCAAGCCTCTCGGAGTTGGAATAAACGCTTTGATAGTGTGATCAAAGCATTTGGTTTCGTACAGACTTTTGGAGAAGCATGTATTTACAAGAAAGTGAGTGGGAGCTCTGTAGCATTTCTGATATTATATGTGGATGACATATTGTTGATTGGAAATGATATAGAATTTCTGGATAGCATAAAGGGATACTTGAATAAAAGTTTTTTCAATGAAAGACCTCGGTGGAGCTGCTTATATATTGGGCATCAAGATCTATAGAGATAGATCAAGACGCTTAATTGGACTTTCACAAAACACATACCTTGACAAAGTTTTGAAGAAGTTCAAAATGGATCAAGCAAATAAAGGGTTCTTGCCTCCACGACCAACGCGGTCAGTATCTCTTACTCATAAATATCTTTGTGCAAAACTTTCATTTCCATTCTAGGAGCTCACCACCTACGGTGGAGTTTCATTTATATGATGAGCATAAGGAGATATCACTTTATGATTTTTGTCGGGTTTGTTTAGTCCCTTTCAAGGGCAAGACAGAGGAACCACATCGCGAGGATGTGGATGGATTTATTGATACTATCACTGTAGGGGAAACAAGGAAGGTTTCCGATGCACGAATCACTAGCATACATTTTCCTGTTTTACGCTATTTTGCATTATTTGCTAGTCGTTGTTTAATTGGTCGCGGAAACTGTGGAAACCTTAGTGTTCCTGATATTATTATTTTGCTCCACGGTTTATTCGGTGATAACTCTGTTAGTATGGGCGGCATTATTGCTAAACGGTTAAGTCTGAACCATACAAAGGGCCCCATCTTTGGAGGCATCTATGCTTCACGCCTAGCTACACATTTTAACATACCTATTAGGCATTATGAGAAGGAAGAAAAAGTGTTGCCTCATGTTTATTTAGATTATAAGAGTATGGTGGCACATGATTTCATTGTTAAGAATAGGGAAGGAGAGCTTAAATACAAATTGTTCTTCGATAAACACCATCCTGAGACTATTACCCTGCCTGCTCCTTCTTTGTTTGATTTATCTGCAGGCCAGTACCTTGTTCTGTTATAGGCTATTCACGCCTACCGGAACCCTGCACCAGCCATGGAGCCAGAGCTGGAACCACAAGTTGATCCTTAACGACAGTCTAATTACCAGTGGGATCCGGAGATGATTGCCAACCAGTGGCAATCGGAGTCTTCTTCTTCTTCGCAGTACGACCCAACTATTATTATGGATATCCGCCAGGCCAGCCATGGCCATAGACCAACTTAGGCCAAAAGCCTAAGCTTGGGCTAGTACGTATTTTCCACCGACATTACATTTATGTTCACACACTCATTGCTAGATGTCGGTGCTCATACTTTTTCATTGTATCATCCATGATAGTTTATTTTTCTTTTTATGCTTTCTTCTTGTGTGTTTAATAAACCTTAAGAAAAACCAAAAAAAATAGTTGTAGCTTTTAATTAGTTTACTTTCCATGCTTGTAGTTCTTTTTGCTTGTTGGGAGCTTTTCCATGTAAATAGTTTTATTTCTTTTCTTTTCTTTGGGGGTCGATAGGAGAAGACCATGATTAAATTGTTGAAGTTGCTCTTATATGAATAAATGTTGATCTGACAAAAGAGCCCATATTGCTGTGTCTTCTCCTGTTTATTGAATGCTTGTAGATTCCAACTTAGTCCAATGCACATGCACAATTATTATTATTCACATCGTTCGGTCGTGCAAGTGAAAGGCAATTATGACGATATATGATGGACTGACTGAGATGAGAAAGGATGGTATGAACTCGACCTCTTTTGTTTTTGTAAATATGATTAGTTCATCATTCCTGATTCGGCCTATTATGAATAAACATGTTTGCAATGACAACTAGAGATCATAGTTCTTGTGCCATGCTTGATTAGCTATGAGTTATAATGGTTTACCTTGCGTGCCAACATGCTATTGAAATGGTTATGATGTGGTATGATAGGGTGGTATCCTCCTCTGAATGATTTAAGTGACTTGACTTGGCGCATGTTCACGCACGTAGTTGAAACAAAATCAACATAGCCTTCACGATATTTACATTCATGGTGGATTATATCCTACTCATGCTTGCATTCGGTGTTGATTAATTTTAATGCATGTTCATGACTATCGTCGCTCTCTAGCTGGTCGCTTCCCAGTCTTTTGCTAGCATTCACCTGTACTAAGCGGGAATACTGCTTGTGCATCCAACTCCATAAACCCCAAAGTTATTCCATATGAGTCCACCATACCTACCTATATACAGTATCTACCTGCCGTTCCAAGTAAATTTGTATGTGCCAAACTCTAAACCTTCAAATAAATATCCTGTTTTGTATGCCCGAATAGCTCATGTATCAACTAGGTCTGTCCGTATCTTCCATGCTAGGCGGGTTATTCTCAAGAGGAGTGGACTCCGCTCCTCACTCACGAGAAAATGGCTGGTCACCGGGATGCCCAGTCCCATGCTTTATGCAAACTAAATCAAAATAATTGCAAACAAAACTCCCCATGGGACTCTTGTTAGTTGGAGGCACTCGTTGTTTCGAACAAGCCATGGATTGATGCTTGTTGGTGGAAGGGGGAGTATAAACTTTACCATTCTGTTTGGGAACCGCCTATAATGTGTGTAGCATGGAAGATATCGCCATCTCTTGGTCGTTATGTTGACAATGAAAGTATACCGCTCAAAATATTATTCACCTCTACTTCAAAACCAAGCTCTGGCACCTCTACAAATCCCTGCTTCCCTTTGCGAAGGGCCTATCTATTTACTTTTATGCTGAGTCATCATCCTGTTATTAAAAAGCACCAGTTGGAGAGCACCACTGTCATTTGCATTCATTATTGTTAGTTTACATTGGGTATGACTTAACTAGATCTCTTTTACCATGAATTACAATGTCTAGTCGGTCCTTGATCTTTAAAGGTGCTCTGCATTTATGTTTTGCGGTCTCAGAAAGGGCTAGCGAGATACCATCTTGTTATATCATATTATGATTGTTTTGAGGAAGTGTTGTCATCCAAGATTTATTATTATTGCTCGCTAGTTGATTATGCCATTGATATGAGTAAACTTGAGACCTAAGTGTTATTGCGAATGTGGTTAGTTATAATCTTTGCTGAAAACTTGAATGCTGGCTTTACATATTTACAACAACAAGAGCAAACAGAGTTTGTAAAAGTTTTTCTTTATCACTTTCAGTTTGTCAACTGAATTGCTTGAGGACAAGCAAAGGTTTAAGCTTGAGGGAGTTGATACGTCTCCATCGTATCTACTTTTCCAAACATTTTTGCCCTTGTTTTGGACTCTAACTTGCATGATTTGAATGGAACTAACCTGGACTGACGCTGTTTTCAGCAGAATTACCATGGTGTTATTTATGTGCAGAAACAAAAGTTCTCGGAATGACCTGAAACTTCACGGAGCAACTTTTTGGAAAATATAAAAAATACCTGCAAAAGAGAAGGCCAGGGGGGCCACCACCTGTCCACGAGGGTGGGGGCGCGCCTGCCCCCCTAGGGCGCGCCCGCCTACCTCGTGGGCCTCCTGGAGCTCCTCCGACTCCAACTCCAACTCTATATATTGTGTTTCGGTGAGAAAAAAATCAGATAGAAGAATTCGTCGCGTTTTACAATACGAAGCCGCCGCCAAAGCCCTAAAACCTCTCAGGAGGGCTGATCTGGAGGCCGTTCGGGGCTCCGGAGAGGGGAATCCGTCGCCATCGTCATCATCAACCATCCTCCATCACCAATTTCATGATGCTCACCGCTGTGCGTGAGTAATTCCATCGTAGGCTTGCTGGACGGTGATGGGTTGGATGGGATCTATCATGTAATCGAGTTAGTTTTGTTAGGGTTTGATCCCTAGTATCCTCTATGTTCCGAGATTGAGGTTGCTATGACTTTGCTATGCTTAATGCTTGTCACTAGGGCCCGAGTGCCATGATTTCAGATCTGAACCTATTATGTTTTCATCAATATATGAGAGCTCTTGATCCTATCTTGCAAGTATATAGTCACCTATTATGTGTTATGATCCGTTAACCCCGAAGTGACAATAATCAGGATACTTACCGGTGATGACCGTAGTTTGAGGATTTCATGTATTCACTATGTGTTAATGCTTTGTTCCGGTACTTTATTAAAAGGAGGCCTTAATATCCCTTAGTTTCCTTAAGGACCCCGCTGCCACAGGAGGGTAGGACAAAAGATGTCATGCAAGTTCTTTCCCATAAGCACGTATGACTATATTCGGAATACATGCCTACATTATATCAATGAACTGGAGCTAGTTCTGTGTCACCCTAAGTTATGATTGTGACATGATGAACGGCATCCGGCATAATTCTCCATCACTGATCCATTACCTACGAGCTTTCCATATTGTTGGGATCGTAGCAATAATTCAAAAAAATTCCTATGTGTCACCAAGATCAATCTATGGAGAGACTAGCAACGAGAGAGAGGAGTGCATTGTGACGCCTCGGGTAATTAAGCTATAGTAAACCCTTGCTAATCATGCCAGGTCATCATAATTAAACTTTTGATCAACCTCACTTGTTTCAAACTGAGATCAAATTTAAATTCAAATAACAAGTCAAATTATAATTTCATAAAACAGTGAATTAAAAATGTTCAAAAGGTTGTAAGTATTCCCTAACCAATTAACAAACATCAAGCAACATTATTGGGAATGTTGATAGGCCTCTACGATATTTAAAACAGGAGTAAACAACATTTAAATTAACCATTTAAAAATAAACAGATATTTATCCTTTTCAAAATGTTTTGAAACTTTGCGTGCAACTCCATTATATGACCCAATAATTATGTGGCAAGTTTGGTATTCAACAAAACTTATTTGATAGCTGGGACTAAATAGAAAACAGAAAATTAAATAAATGAAAAAGAAAATACAAAACCGAAAACAAAGAAAAGTAAAAAAGCAAATCCCCCTACTGGGCTTCAGCCCAGCAGGCCATCAGGCCGCCAAGGCTGGCCCAGCCGCCCCCCTTTATAACCCCCCAACCCTAACCGTGACCTAGCCCACTACCCCCACTGCCTGATCCCCACTCCCCCCACTCTCCCCTCACTCCCTCGATCCAGATCGGGATCGAGGCGACCACGCCCCCGACCCCGACGACACCGCCCCGGATCACCGTC